>NW_022145611.1:31153927-31323927 GCF_000002235.5 Strongylocentrotus purpuratus | reverse complement strand
ATCATGCATAATTTGTTTTGGTCTCTGTTACGATTTGATAAAGGATTTTAATAAGAAAATATTATTTTGTTGGCTTTATGCAGAAGTTTGCTTTTCGTAATTGATGAGAAATTGTGATGATTTGTGAACAGAATGTGCAAGTAAGGTATGTTTATAAAATTGCAAAATGCATACTATATTTAGTTAATACGTGTGTGATTATGTGTTAAATAATATGTGCATTTTTTTTGAGTTATTTAGAAAGGAAAGTAGTAAGTATTTGTTATACTTAGTATTTGTGTGTCAAATGTTTACAAAATAAAAATGAGCACAAATAAAAATGTCCATGTGCTTGTATGGGGATGGTTGTAAAGTGGCTTAATTTTGTATTTTTAATTTTGTGTTTTATTAAAATAGATTAAATAGAATTACAATATTCACAGGAGATTTGTATAATTACGATACAATAATAACAAATTACAATATTACAATAAAGTGACAGAATTACTAGTAATAAAGTGGTATAAAGTTAGTTAATATAATATGTTATTTAATAGGTACTTGAAGTGGTATGTTTTGGTTGCATGAGAGACAAAGTAACACTCCTATCACCCTGGCTTCATCAGAGCTGCCCTAAGGTGTTGAAAGCATTAACAGAATTACCAGGTACTCATTTACTACACCTAGATTGAAGTGGCAATGTATGTTGATGTTTTGGAAACAACAGGAGTGCAACACCTAGGACTCAAACCTCGGACCATTCGATCCATAGTCCAGTGACGTAACAACTTCACCAGTTTGATTGCAAAGCTAAGGAGAGTGAGGCGTTGAATCAAGTTCAAATGACTTGGACGTGTTGCCAATGCAACAATTCTGAAATCTCATAAAATTTTCAGCGTCTTCAAAGTGCACTCCATATCTCAGTCTTGCACTTGGTGTATTAATATGGAGTGAATGTCAGCACTTTATCACTCTTTGCCTCCCTAGTCCTTTGATAGTTCTCCGACATGTAGCATGTGTAATGATCAGAGACCTCACTTCCTCCTTCTCCTAACAGAGCTAGATGAGCAGCATCGTCGGACATGCACACACATAGTTCACACATCATTTTGTTCTTTTACACTCAGCTCTCATCATGAACAAGGGATGGCATCTTCTTCCGGTCCTTCTGGGCGTTTTTCTTCCGCCGTTTTGCGAGGTAGTTATCCACCTTCCCACTGCTCTTCAATGCTTTAAACTTCTCTGCTAGCTCCAACTTCTTCTTGTCAGCTGCATTCAAAGAGACAAACCAATATAAATTGAACATCATATGCTACCCAACATCACTCTCAATTTTGTTTCTTATCATTTTCACGGTCATCTTTTTCAGGCATCAAGTTACGTTTGATTGGTAGCTATACACTCTTGCACTGTATAATGTTTCATCAAGGTAGAACAATAATAATAATATCTGCATGTGAGATTACATTTTTGATAAACTTGCTTAACTAAACATTCATCTTTAATATCAATGAAATCAGCATCATAAAGAGCAATCAACTGGGATATCAAGAGCATAAAACCATTTTTTCGGGGCAGTCGAGTAGAATGTCATTATAGACTCCATCAACGGACAACTTACATTTCTTGAGGAAGAAAGGTTTCTTCCCTTGTTTCACAAGATCCTTCTCTTTTTTCATGTACTTCTTTTCCAACTCCTTGGCAGTATCCTTCTTGTTCTTTGCCCTTTCTTGTTGTTCCTACAAACGGAGGAATATCATTTCAAAAGAATTTAAAGAAGGCCATGCGGAGGTGGACCAGAACAAAAATGTTTAATTCAATGTTGGATAATGGGTTGACTGTGGGCTGAATGACCCGCAATTAAACAATTATATGAGAATAAAACATCTTTTAAACTTCTTGCTCATATGCACAAATTCAAACAAGTGGATTCCTATCTTCATGTGACACAAAATTCCTTACAGTCTCAATGTATAAATAAACTGCATAATGGCAAAATTCAATTGGGCCAATATGTCATACACACTGCCAATCCAACTCCCCAACAACTCAAAAATCAATCAATTTTTTGCCAAACCAGATAATGTAATTGTTTGTTGAGTAATTTTCAAGTTTTGGGTTGGTCTCACTGACTTGACCGAAGCGTAACTATTAGGTGAAAATCCATCTGGGCACATGTCTCCTTTGAAAAGAAGCATTCTCACACAATACAAACTAAAGGCATTTCAAGACATGACAGTGGTAAAAACTATTTTACAAAAACTGGCATGGAAAAATTAAACGAGACTAGTTATTACCAATTGATATTTCTATATTTTTAGAACACTCGGATCAGTATACAGGCCTTTTTTGTATGCGTCTTCATTTCTGATACTCCCAAAATATTGTCTCCTGTAATTCACTTACACGATATGTTTTGCCACATCTGTCTGATAAGGCACTAACAGCGTAATGTCCGAATGAGCTCAAGATTATATTTCAACTGGCCAAAATTTATTTTTAGATTTTTAAAGACACCATAGATTTTCACAGAGAGAAGGATACAATCTGCTGGCCAGGGTGACAAAAGCAATTAAAACTTGCTATTACTCGAAAGCATGTCACCCCCCAATGATTATAGTAGTTAAAAGTCATGCACTATATAAATAATCTCATGAACTAACTCATATAAACTAATAAAGCCCACAAGTGTTTTGCTTATGCAGTTGTTTTTCTCCTAATAAATAAATAAACCCTCTAAACATACAGGTACACGACGCCCCCTTGTCTATGCCAGAGTGACCTAGGTTGAGTTTATCAACCGAGAAGCGTACGGCGTAACGTAACTCGCTGGGCTGGTAAGAAGGCATCATAGAAAGGACAGGGCCAGCGTGAGTTGGAACTGTGTGCGGATCGTGGTTTAATTTGAAATAATTGTTTTTTTTTTTTTTTTTTTTTTTTTTTGTAGACTATGACTAATATTATATTAAAATGAGGTTGGAAAAAGAAAGAAAAATAATAATTTTACCAAGACATTAAAAGAAAGAGATGCGATGAAATTGGCAACAATAGTCAAATTTGACTAATAGCATTATAATACCAAAAGAACAACAACAACATGCTCATTACAGGAGATACTGATTTATTTTACAAATTCAATATATCATGTTATGGTATCTTATATATTACATTATGTGTTATTAGTTTTGTTTGTAAACTTTTGTAATTCGGCTAAATGCCGCGATGAAAGTTTTATTTGAAATAAACCAATTTGAATTGAAATGAAAAATATCAGGTCGGAATTTGGTGGGTTTTTTGTTGTTGGTTGGTTGGTAATAACAATCAATCTCAACTCCTAGACGAAACAAGAGGAAGGGGGAGGGGGTGCGTGAAGGGGTAGACCATATCACAAAGTGACAGAGAACATGACTCACCATTTTATAGAGGTATCTTTGAATCTTGAGTTGTTTCTGCGGATCCTTTGTTTGTTTCATGGACTTCTCCAATTCCTGTACAAACACCAGATTAAAAAACAGACAGAAAAATGAAAATGTTGTTAGTACTGAGACCAATTTTTTTTTTACATGTTCATATATTACATTCAATTAATAACTAGATCTATATCCATCATTTTTCAAAAATAAATATCAGTACAATCCCTTCAGCTATTTGCGTATGTAGCTTTATTTTCTGAAGACTCAAATTATTTCAATATTTATTGTTATGAAAGGAGACCAAAACAATTTCAGCTACTGATATGGCAATTCTAGATTAATTAGGTTCATCTAGTTATATTTATTTCCTGCTGGGTGACGATTTGCCAAAGATCAGGAACAGGACAGGTCGATTCCAACTTGTTTTCTGATAACTTCAAGTTTGAAAATAGCATATTATAGACATTTTAATAAAAATCTACAAATTAATGATATAACATATAAACTAGTATTAGGAGGTACTTTCAAAACAGCTCAGTTTTCTATCAACTATTCATCTAATTTGTAAAATATTGAAATTCAAATAGCTTTGTTAAAGAATGACGAAAAAAAACATCCTTCTGTGTAATTCTGTAACAAAGTATATAAAATTCAACATTTCAAAGGTTTGATGAATGGTTGATGGAAAATGCAAATATTATTAGAGTACCTCATATTATACAAATAACGCACGTCCCAGAGTGCAATAGCGGTGAATGCAGTACGCGCGAGGTTTCTTTAGATTGGTGCCGCTCTGTGCAACGAGCCGCTTGCGGCGAGTTGACAGTGCGAACCATCTGAAGAAACCGAGCGTTTACTGCATTTACGTTTTGCACAACAGGGTCAAGTGCGTTATTTGTTTTATAAAATAGCGACACAAATAGCAAAAACGAAACTTTAGATCTAATAAGTTAGAGTCTACGAGAGTTCGATCTAGATCTAGATCTAGAGTTATGTTGGTTCTACTTCTAATTAGACTAAGACCTTGCAGGCTTACCAAAAAGTCAATGGGATTCATTGCCTTGATTAAAAATAAAATCCATACAGTGGGTCTAGAGACGAGTCTACATCAGACAGCTGAAATTCCTGGCTTCATTATAAAATCCAAAAGTCAAAACAGGCCTAAATCCAAGGCAAAAGTAAAATAAAAAATTGCTTTTTAATAATACCCCGCTGGCGCTGGCCGCTCTAGCTAGCTAGCTAGCTAGAGCTAGCTACGCGCGCGTACGTTGCGCTGGGGATCATGGTGGAGCGTACAATATTAGCTACGCTTAGCCTACAATAATTGCAATGCAACTCGAGGGAGCGCGTACTACACGTACGCGCGCGCACTGGATCTCCATGGTCACGCGTACGCACCGTGCAATATAACTTTTTACTGCGCTTTTTCTGCACTCATTTCTGCAAAATCGTGCTTCCATCAAAATTTTTTCAATGTCATTTGACGCGTATTGACCAATCACGATGCTTAAAATACTAGAGCCATTTTATAATCATTAATATAAGATATTTCATTAATGTGTAGCCTTCTTATTGAAATATCTAGAATATTCTTTATTCAAATTACAAAATTGGCTGCTCACCTGTTTTTCTCTTTCCTTGATATCAGAGAGAAACTCATAATTCTTGTCAAATGTTTCTTCCCTGAAATCTCCTGATAAGTCATCGAACCGAGGATCTCTGGCCATCTGCAAACAGGAAGAGAAAAACAGAGACAGAGTCAAATAAATATTTGAAAAATAGTGGGATAAACTGAATGAAAGAAGGAGAGAAGGAGAAATATAGATAAATAGAGAGAAGAAGAAGAGAGATAGAGAGATAGAAAGAGAGAGAGATAGAGAGAGAGAGGGGGGGGGGGGGATTAATGAGAGATGGATGGAAAAGAGCTCATCTCATATTTGCTTATGTGCCATTTCCATCAAGGGGCAGTAAAACTGTTATAACAAAAAATGTGTGTTCTCTTATTTAGGTCTTACACATGGAAAACAGGACACCGCAATTCATTTCATTTTATTTCGATACAGCATTTTTATATGGGGGTGGGGGGTAGGGGGGGGGGTGTCATTACATTCCAGGAAGAGGCTCAAATAAAAACTGACCTGTTTCTTGACTTCTACCACATTCCTGTATCTTGTCACTTGCTTCTTAGAGGACTGTTCACGTGGTCTAGACAAAAATATCAAGGAAAACAAATGAAATGGCTATACAAAGAAAAAATATAAAATGACAATGCAAAAACAGAATTAACTCAAACATCTATGAAATACCAGAAACGATCCTATGGATGTCATAAGATCATTTAAACTAAAAATATCACTGGTCTGGTAAATGATAAAAATGAAATTGTGCGTCCCAATACATCAATTGTACTTACAAGTGGATATGATATGAAAGCCTTTCGGCACTAGTTTGGCCAGGAGGAATTAGACCTTCCTGCATGGTCACTGACAGGTGGTTATCTCATCAAATCAGCTCTCAATTAACATAAGACTACTGCCTGCATGGAACCAAAGTCTGACTTTCTTCATATTTGTTATCAGTTAGCCCATTGAATGCAAAGTAAAGTGTTTTTAGGTTGATTTTTATACATTCTAGCTGACTTAAACTGTATGCTCATCATTATATTTAACTTTGAGTGTGCATAAAGGAAATAAAAAACAACAAAATGGAGTAGCCCTGCACATATGATGTAGCCCACGCCTGTTCTGACTGAAATGCAAACAGAATGATGTCTAGGTCTAGGCTTACCTGTTCTTATTTGCTCGTTTAAATGGTTTAGATGCTTCCTGGGATTTCTCCTTTTGTTTGCCAAATAGAGCTTCATGATACCTGAAGAAATTGATTTAAAAAAAAAAAAAGTATTTAAAGATAAGCTTGAGTTCTGGTAATGATTGATAGGAAATATATTCTCACAGAATCCAACAAATCTTACACTGAATGTTCAAGATTACAAATAAATGACATGTGTCGAACGATTTTGGTAGAAAATATATCGGGGCTAAGTAATGAGCATAGAAAGATAAGGAAATCAAGGTAAGTAGGCCCGACACCATGTGCTTTAACACACAGTTCACTATGAGCAAAATGAGAGTTGTGGTTTTTATTGAAGATGATTTCCAGCAAGTTTTTGTGAGTTTGTTTTTATTTTTCTGGTCAAACAATCAATCTACTGCAGGATAGACAATCCAGAATGAATTATGGCCATGTTCTCTCGACACACCATTCCCATACAAGAGCTCAAGATTAGCTTTAACCTGAAAGTGGACATCTAACAATTTTTGTGAAATCTTTAATTTGTCTCGGTGTACTCAAACAGTCATGATTACCCTATACTAATTCGGATTAAAGCCAAATGAAGAGAAAGTATTCTTCTTCTGTGTTTAATATATCTGTATCAAGGTATGATGATGATGATGATTCACAGCATTTGTACGGCGCCATATATCTGTTTAAAAAACATTCAAAGGCGCCGCGAAGGGATGATAAAGGTTACTTGAAAATGGGCTACAAATGAACCTGAAATACAAATTTTACTCACTTTTTGGATCCAATTTTCTCTTGCAATTTCTGTAGCTCGCCAAATGAGACTTCTGACAGTTCTGCTCATGACAAAAAAAAAGAAGAGGAAAGATGTTTCACATAAATCATTTCTGACTTGATATTACAGGAAAAAGAAATCTGTGATTGTAAACACTGGGTACATGTATTTCAAAATAGTGACAAGCTCTACTGATTGTAACACGCAAATAAGTGTAATATGATAATAATAATCTACACCAAATAAGCAATTCATTGTAATCACCCTTAAACTGCTACCCAATAACTTCATATACTATAAGTTTACAAACATAGACTATATCTAAAATGAATTTATCAATAAATTTATCATCCTGTTTTAAATTTTAAGAAAGGAAAAGAAGTTGAAAAAAAATTTAGTGGATACAATCTGAAAATTAAGCTGGTTAAATATAGCCTATGGTACTAAAATGGCAGGTGGTTTGGAGGTCTTAATTGAAAAAACAAAAACAATTATACACTATTACACTAATTTATCGTGAAATTTAAACTCCACAGCACCCACCTTGTCTGATAGCTTTCTGTGAAGAGAAAGAGAGAAAGAGGGAGAGAAAAAAAAAGAAGGGTTAAAACTTCTTGGAAATAAAAAAATCCATTACTCTGATCACTTTATAGCAGATGTCTGTGTCAATTTCTTGAAAAAGCTTACAGAAACAATCAAACAATCACAAAACAAACAAAGAAAATTATCATGTGTACATGAATGACAAATCAAAAATCCTACCCCAATGTCTAAGTGACAAATTACCACTTTCCATCATCACCATTCACCAACAACAAAAATAATACAGAAATAATAATACAAATATTTACAAATTTTTTTTTAAAAATAGTAATAGAAGGAGTACAAACATTTACATTTTTATTTACATTTACATGATGCGAAATATAGAGACAATCTACTCCTACAACTTAAAGTAATGGAACTTGTATACTGGAAAATATGAGGCTTGTTTTAAAGTTGCTCAAGCTTGGGTATACAGAGCGCAGGTGCTATCTTGGCCATGAACTTTAAACTCTTTTGACAGAGTATCCCATGAACTGGAATAAGTCCATGAAATTTCATATCTATGTCTCAAATGGTTTTTGAATGATTACAGGTAGTAATCAACTACATATGTGCGTAGTGACAATTATGCATCATGTACTGTACATAATTTATGGGGAAAAATTTATTTTAGCAATTGTTGTGCTACGCAGTACCCATGGTACCCATTGGTCAAAATTTGGTATCAAAATATAGGGGGGGGGGGGAGCGGGGTCTATTCTGCCCGCGGCTCTTTAAGGATTTTTAAAAAAAAAGCCCCCCCCCCCCCCCGAGCTGACCAGATAAGACAAGCCCTGTTCCAGACTTTGAGAAACACTGTGCTAGAGCAGGCATCTCTACACCCTATACCCAATACCCTAAAAACAATACCCGTATTGTTGTTTGATTGATATTTAAACACTTACCAGTTTACCAACATCAGATTGTCTCTTAACTCTCTTTCCAGGTCCATGATGGCCTTTCAGGGGGCTTTGGGAATTCTAAGGTATAAATTGACACAAAAGAGTATAAGAGTTGGGCAATTGGCAGTGTATTCAATTCATTATTTTACTGGTAATGCAACAAATAAACAAATGATATTAAAAAAAAAATATAATAGGCCATAAAAGGCATTAGCCACTGTTTACAAATCTCAAAATTGGTGTGCTGGAAGAAAGGTCAGATTCAGGACGCGAATTTTGTCATGATTATCATACTAATTAGTAATGAGGATCTGAGACATTACGGTAGATAACTTCACACAGGCGCCAGCCCGCAACCCACCATCAGTATGCACTTGTATTGTGCAGTGGTGAAAAAGGGTATAGGGGCCTACTAGATCTAGACTAATATACAACGTTCATCCGAAAAATACTCCTAAAATAACAAGAAAATTGACACGAAACAGGTAATAAACATAACAACTTTTAACTCATGATCTTTATTTGGACATTCAATGAATTTTTACTTCATTTTGGGTATGTTTTAGTAGGGTATCTCCACGCCGGAGTTACAGGTCAAATTTGGGTTACGTTTCTGAACAAGCGCTGGAAAAACAAGCACTTCCCCGGGCTGGCTGGCCGCTGGGGAAGTACTTGGTTTGAAATGGGGATAAGACTGGTTCGACTTTACGCAACTGGTAGCATGAGCAGTAATCCGAGGAGAATGTAAACCCATGGACTTCAGCGCAGGAACTGACGCCTATTAAATCCTACTCCTTAGGGCTCGACCTGACGCGGCCCGCTACCGTGGTCCGCTTCGTGCATGCCGTGCTCGACTGCTCGTGCCTCTCGCTCGCCGCGCTGCCAGTGTGGCAGTAGAGTTACGCACGCTGAGCTGAGCCTTGTGTTTATTGAAATTTGTCTGACACATAGTTTTGTCTCATTTTATTTTCACACGGCATACATTAGCATACATCATGTACATACCTTTCTTGACATTCTTGTTTAAGTACAGAACTTTGCTTTGACGGAGGGACTGAGCTTGGACAAATGTGGAGAAAAAGAGATTTTCTGATCTTCGAAGCTATTCGCCGCGTCTCAGAGAAGGCAAAGGAAAAATGAAAAAACACACTGTGAAAGGGGAGGAGGGGGGGGGGGGGGGGGGGGAGCTCTTTTTGTTGTGGGGGGGGGGGAGGGGGTCACCTTTAACATGTGACCCTAGACCACACATAGCTGCATTAAACTGTTTAGACCACATCTATTGATTCTCAACGTGCCAAACACCACTGTACAAAACTCAACTGAGTTCCCTAAAAATCGGTACTTTATAGTTACAATTGATGACACCTAAGTAGCAGTAAAATACGATCTTTTCAATTTACCGATGTTAGAAAGAATTATTTGGAAATTCAAACCGTTAGTCTACTGTCAAACTTGCCGAACAGCCACTGCATTGTGTGCATTAGTGTGCAATAATGTGCAATGATGTGTAATGTGTGAATTGTGTGCAATTGCTGCATCTCAGCACGTAGTATGGCGCGCTACAGGTCAATACGCATTAGCATTAACTGGAGTGACCCTAGACCACTGACAAACATCGATTTGCTTTGTAGATTTGGGTTTTGATTCGAGAAATGTATTCATATTCATACATCGGCTCATTAACGTAACTCTACACATATCTTGTATCATTTTAAGAACTTTGTCACGTACGTGAGTGACTTTCTTTTTCTTTAAACTGCTACTAGGACAAAAAGACACAATCATTTAGAGGTATATAATCATTTTTCAAATTATGAAGTCCAAGATGAATAGAACATAATTTATAAATACATAATATAATTGACAAATACATACACGGGTAGCTTCCATCTGGTGAGTCCCTTCGTGTCGCTTGGCCAGTCTCTTAAGAAGCCAACGCCGCAGACTTGGCAGCTCAGCTCTGTAGTATCTCTCTACCAGACTCACTTCAAGACCATGGATGACGTGCAGGCAGGCCGAGATCGAGCTCCTTATCGACGACGATCCAATACTTTTATAACGAAATCCCCCAGAACAAACGTTTCTGCTGCCTTACCATGCTATCTAAAATGTAGTTTGTACATAACTTCTGCACCCTATCACTTACTTGAAAGGTTCTCCTAATTTCCCCCTTAGCAACCTTTATTTATCCCCTTTCCTTGCCTGGGTAATTAATATAAAAACTAAGAAAAATATGTAAGACAAATTCACTTTTAATTGGTAGATATTTCTATTTCTATACCAACAGGTTGCCAGATCCGGATAACGATTAACAAAAGGAGACATTCACTAAGGAACAAGAAGCATGTATTTACATAACATTTCTTTTGGTTTGATTTCTATTTCCTGAGCTTAACAAAAACTTAATTGACTCTGTGTCATAAATGCAAATGGATGCACTACCGCATAATATGCTAGACTACTCTAAATAACTTTTGAGCAGTACATTTTCTGTCAGTCCTTAACTAATAGATTCCTTTCTAGTCTGGAAATAATTCCTTTTTATGAAAAACGTACAATGCAATGTCGCTATCATACGATAATCAGCTTTTTGATAGTTTGATTTTGAAGATAATAGGCCTAAAATTAATTCTACTTCTGCACGGTATTTATTTTTCTAAATTATGAACGCTGTGAGGAATATCACATTTTCATCTTTTGTTCAAAATCTCGAAATAGAATTTGACCGTTAAAATGTGTTTGTCTCAGCAAAACTACTCATGCTCACGAGTTATATAGTTCAAAAGAAAGTTGTCAAGTGAATTATAATTGGCAAACGATCAGTTTAATGCATAGAAATCAGTTAATATACAATCGGATATACAATCCTTAAGAGTATGTCTGAGTAATTGAAAGGCGGCTGAATGTGAAAGGTAGCCTTACTACAAGTTCCACTCAGGAAAATCGCAATTATAGATCATAATCAGGATGATAATAAAGCTTGTTCAAGGTGGATTGAAAGGTGTGGTATTTTGGGATTGGGTTTGGGACGTTAAGGCATCTGGAGGGATCGGAAAGTCTGTAGTAAAATGAATGGGAGGCTGATTCAACCACTGATAGTGTTTGAGTGGCCTTGCGTGTTGGTCCCTGTTCTGAAGGGTTGTAGGCCAAGGGACTTCTGTGGATTCTTTGCGAACACTCCGTAGTCGCAGACGAATCGTTATGACATCAATGATTACAGAGACGCAGGTGCAGACTACAGGAATGGATATCGGAATGGCAATATTCACACAACTTCTAGTTCCCTCAGAAGATATTGCTGAAATAATATCAGTTCACTCGATAATTAGGTAGACATGGAGGTACACATACAGCTGGACAGTTCATGTATTTCGTAGTTGTACTAGACCTTTGTTCAGCGCATGAAACATTTGAAAGAAATTCCAATCAATTGATGGGAGTAACTCTATTTCTATTGAGGTATACCTTTTAATATTCATTTCTGTATTTAAGTCATTGACTATAATGCGTCATGATGCAATTATAAAGAGATGTAAATAGAAGGTGACAAAATAAAAATAATGACTAACTAAATGTAAAAAAATCCAAACAAAATACGGGACTGAAAGTCTTTCAGATTGATCAAAGCTTAATCTTAACAGGCACACCACCCCTCCACCTCCCTACCATTAAATAATTGTAACGCTTACTGTCCATGCCAGTCGTATGTAATAGAATGTTTTAGAATGCTGCCTACTTTATTTGAAGAAGTAATATGAACTGTAGAAAATAGAACATTTCAAAAGGTCCAGTACAATCTAGGCAACAATGACACCGGTATAACTTTGTCGTCTTCTCCAAAAACACGAATCCTTATTAGTTCATTTACCGATGCTACGAGGAAGAAATGTCAAAACATGGTCAATAAAAATGTAAGAATTCAAGAACAACAGTCAGGGGCGGATCTAGGGGGGGGGGGTGTTAAGGCGGTTTAAACCCCCTTGGGCGGCCAAGTGAAAATAAAAAGAGTAAAACAGTAAAACGGCGCGATTTTTTGAAGGAAAAAAATCGTCAACCCATATCGTATGACCAGACATTAGTCCTGAATTGTTCGTGGCCTTGCAGCCATTGGCATTAAAAGACTTAATAAACTGAGGGTTTCTGTGGTAATGTGAGTGAAATTAAAATTAATTAAATAGCGAAGTGGACTTCGTCTATAATGAGGTTTCGATTAGCAATAATTAATTGCATGGATATCACATAATTAAGGCGGTTTAAACCCCCTTGGGCGGCCAAGTGAAAATAAAAAGAGTAAAACAGTAAAACGACGCGATTTTTTGAAGAAAAAAAAATCGTCAACTCATATCGTATGACCAGACATTAGTCCTGAATTGTTCGTGGCCTTGCAGCCATTGGCATTAAAAGACTTAATAAACTGAGGGTTTCTGTGGTAATGTGATTAAAATTAAAATTAATTAAATAGCGAAGTGGACTTCGTCTATAATGAGGTTTCGATTAGGAATAATTAATTGCATGGATATCACGTAATCCAAACACAATAATTAATTGCATGGATATCACGTAAACCAAACAATGGCAGAAAACGTTCAGCCTGATTATTGTGTGTGATTCACATCACGAATACGACACGGGCTTTTCTTTTTCTTTTTAACCGAGCAACATCTTTCGTTATACATTCGTCTAATTGCATGGGGATATGACATCTTTAATTTTTATTTGTTACAACCTGAACTTCCTTTCGCAATATTTGCTTTTGTTAACGAATATTCATTATTCATATTTTTATCGTTTAGTATACAAAATTACTATTATTACATCGCTTGTGAGAATCCAATATTAAAATCCAGGCTTTATTCCATGTGAATTCAATGTGAGTTGAATTCAAATAAATTGAGTCTATTCTGATGATACGGGTTATGTTGGAAAATAGAATAAAACTAAATGACACAAAACAAAACCCCAAAAGCCAAAATATGTTGTTATATCTGTTTAACGGTTTTTTCCTTCTCGAATAGGGTTAGATACAACAATAAATAGTGGTTGGCCAATCATGTATCTTTCTTGGCAAACAGTTATGTATGCATACAACATGCATGAAAGTAACTGGCATACAAAGATAAATGGGCAGTGAAAACGATACATAATTTGTTTCATTTAGTGAGCTTATGTACACTGGTTATTGACAAGAGGGCCCTCACAAGGAAGATATACATGTTTAATTAGTAACAGAAACTCGAGGTCCACAACTAAGTTAAATGATATTCAATTAACATATTAATTGACAAGCTGAACTGTGTCTTTTCGTTTTTAAATTTCAGAACTGTCATTTTGCATCGAAGATCGTGATGGCAATAAAAAAGACATTTTAAATTAATATGTCATTACTTCGCGGTAGATCTCGTGTTCACATTTTCACACTTCGGACTTTTTTTTTCTTAATAGACGTGATGTTTTCATCAAGTTATAATTCCAGACATTTTCCCCATTTCCCCATCTCTCGTTCAAAAAGAAATATAACTTGTCACTCGACTTGTAGTAAAATTAATTTTAGTACATTGATCTATTTTGTACATGATAAACGATAACATAAATGAACAATAAGGCCACTATGAGATCATATGATTTAAATATAGATTTATTAATCCGTCAATATGCCAAAATATCACATAAGGAACCAAAAACATATTGACAAAGCAAGAAAAGCTACAACACCGGGGTTCCCCCTACTCTTATACGAATAGTGCAGTAGGTTCTTAACGTGCAAAGGTTGTGACTGTTCTCTACACGCCGCCTCCATTTAACGTATTATCTGAGGGGTGGTAATTATCAAAAGAGGCAAAAAATGTGAGTGAATTTAAGCTTTTACATATTTCTAATTGGTAATGGACCAATATACTCACTTATATATATATATATATATATATATATATATATATATATATATACATATATATATATAATTATATATATATATATATTTTTTTTTTTTTTTTTTTTTTTGGGGGGGGGGGGATACTATTTTGTTTTATTGATACTTTGCAGACATTACAAGGCTAATAATAACATTGATCATGTTTGAGTGTATCATCCTTTGGGGAAAAAGTTCATAAAGCTATGTGTGATATTGAATCTATCAATTCTCCACCTTAATTTTATCCTTATCCTCCCATTCCTTTGCTGAGGATAGTTCTGAACTTTGATTTCCCGAACGGCGTAAACGCGTTGAATAGTACACTTTAGGGGCATCATGGTCAGTTGAAAGCCGAAACAGCTTTGTTGCCAGTTGGACTCTGGTGGACTGGGCTAGGTATGAATGTTACTCTTAGGGGTTGGTGAAATCTCAATCTCCCCCTTGACTTGCGACTCTGGTAAACGCGAAGAGTAATAAACCTTTGATCCAGGATTTGGCAAGCCTTGTATATCAGATTGTGCAAGCAGGTAACCATCGTTATCTACCCGGCACGCCCTAACTGGAACCTTTGGTTTACTTCGGATCATCTCAGGGTAGTTGTACTTGTGGTACTCGTCAAATGATCTGCTCATTGAAGGGACATCCTGGTCCAAGGCCAGGTACTCGTGGGCATGTACGATACCTGCTGTGGGTACAGAGCTTTCGCCGAGGTCAGGCTCTTCGTAGATGCCATCATTCAATCCTGTACATGATGACGCCGTTGCTTTTGCAGCTGCTTGAGGAATGTCTGGAAGCTTTGGCACTGCCATCAGTGGCTGGTAATGCGTTACTGTTGCCGCTCCAACATTTCTGTCTTGAACACGGTTATCCTGAACGCTCACCAGGTGAATCTCATTGTCAATTGTTTCTCTATTCTTTTTAGTTATAACTGTTACCAATAAGCCTGCAATAGCTGCTATTATGACAATAGCTACTACAATAGAGATTGGGCTGACAAAACGAACCCATGTTTTTGGTGGAGTCTCTGTAGAGAGAAGAGATGCTGAGGAAGAAGAGATGATAATTATTCAATACATACAGTTTACACTTTTGAAGACCGCACCAAGGTAAATAAAGGATGTGTTACTATAAACTTTAGTTATTTTAAATATATCATAAGAGTAACAGTACTACACTAGAAGTGAATTAATCATAATTCCTTTAAAAACAAATTGAAATGTGGTTCTCTTGTCAATGTTTTTCTTCTTGTGGACTTTCTGTGCACTTTCTGACATGGCGTACATGTATAACCTGAAAACCAAACGAAATCACACAATGCAAACTTTGATAGATTTGTAATTTGATATCCTTTTATTTATGAATTGAATTACATCAGTCTCCAAATTGTCAAAAGTCAGATAATAGTGAAATATAATCAAACGAATCAAATTATGAATGCTGGCGTGGAAATGAATAGTTATCACTTAATATCACTTACCATGGGACGTTGTAGTATCCGTATCTTTTCTTATGTCACAGTATTTGATGTTTGGTGTTACAGAAGGGTGGACTAGAGTGCAAAAGGAAAACGTATTTTTTAACGGTTATCACAAGTTCTTGTTTGAATATAATAACTACTAAACTGAAAATGAATACATTCAGAAAGATTACGTGACTGACATCGTGAAATAACAATTTCGCAATGGTATCTTGATAGTGTCATCAACACACCTTTAACGCGGTAATGAAGTTTTAAGTATTAATATGGCTGTAGTCATATTGATATTTGTTGTGAGATCAATTGTCTTTAAAAATCCCTAAATTAAATTCTTTTAAATTGGGAAATATAATAAGCCAAGGAGATCGACATTCATAACCAAATCGTATTACTATTATGACGAACATCATTTCATATTTTATCGGATATTGTAGACGTTACTGAAATGGAACGAGAACTTGTAATCTTTTATCAAGTATATGAAATGATAAATCTGTTTACATGATGGAATACTATAAATTGAAATACAGTAACAGAATGAAGTTATGATATACATCACTGATAAGTTATGTATCTTCTCTTATAAGTTGTATACAACCATGTACTTTGTATTGCCTTATATATTATGTACTAAATGGATTGTATTGTTTTCTTCGTTCTGTAGATCAAAACATTTTTTAAAACATTTTTTGTACTACTGGAAGTGGCCAATAGAGGGGGAAATCAATAATTGAACAACATAGAATAAACTTGATAAAAGCTCTGCTAATCGCCTATGTAAATTGATTTGACTTTAAGTTAGATTGCGTTAATAAACATAAAATTAGATTAATAAGGGGAAGCTGTGGATTGAACAGTAGGGTAATTATATCAACATTTGTTGGTAAATTAAACATAGATGATGTTCGTTTGTTGAAATCAATCATTCTTCTATCTGCCTATTGACTTAACTTCAAAACTTTACATTCAATTAGCATATTCTTGAAGACTTACAGGTATACATAGCCACCGCAGTATAACCACCGCAGTACCTTTCATGCATTACTCTGCATGGTAAGCCGCAGTAGTGGTCGTCCAGCGGCTTAGCAATACATGTCTGCTCACAGGAGCAAGCACATTTTGTTCTGTTGTACAATGCTGCAATATTGAATCCATTTTCTTTACATGTTGCTGTGTAAGTCTGGTGTTGTCGATTCTGAGAGTACTACATGATAGTCGACATCCAAGCAACTAAGAGGATAGCAACCGATGTATTCAGCATCTGAAAAAGGTACAACACGTACATGAAATAACATGAAATAGTAGAAATAAATGTATACGATGGTGATGATGATGATGATGATGACAACGGTGGTGGTGGTGGTGATGCTGCTGCTGATAATGATGTGCAGTTTACTATGCTCTGTTGAATAAGTCACTGGACTGTTTATCACAAGGTTCCAGGTGCTATTCCCTGCCAGGGCACTCACCTCCTTTGACATTAAGTCTACATTTGCTCCACTCAACCCAGGTGTTGTAAGTGCGGATTGGTAGAATGTATTCCTTGTATGCACTGAGCATAGTCATTGCAGGGGCTAAAGCACATAATGTGATGTGCACTATATGATGGTAATGATGATGATGATAATGACGAGCTTTTGACAACATATCAAATACAAACAAATGTGATAAAATTATGATAATTTGCATTTCCAAGCATTGCATTAGAAAAAAAGGGACTTTACCCCCCTTGCATTTCTCTCATTACAGTATAGAAGGCTGATAATTCGTAGTTGTATTATGAATACTGAAAGTCGTTGATCTTAGAAGAAAGTAGAATAAAAGTATTCCATACATTCCTAAAAAACATATCGAACTTCATACTGCCGACTGTTCTCCGTGTAGAAAACAATTTTTTTATTGGTTTGACGTATGTGTCCAAAACATTGTATCGTTCTTTCTCAAAGGACTTTGTTACTCAGCTGTACCAGAGCTAATCCATAGTTAAAACTCTATAAAGATGGCGATACAAAGAGATACGACAATTGTTTTCAAAAACTGTGAAAACACCACGTGATGCATTCAAATAACACTTTAAAAACCGCCATTATTTTGTTTTACTAATGTGCGAAACCACGATTGATCTTCGCAGCAGCTCACTTTTGACAAGGGTGTAGTGATTAAGTGTGCTAATTGATACTAATAGCTCTGAATACATCTATTCTACAGTCACATACTCTAATATGCCTCTTTTACCGAACATTCATGAGCCTAGCACAATTTTAATTACAATGTGCACAATAATCATTAAGTAACTGTTCATCAATAAAATAAAGGATATCGAGAATATGAAAGGAACTGCCAGTCGTAAGTTGTATTTTCCCTTTATTACTTAAAGTAAATAAAGTGTTTGATCAATATTATATTATATTATATTATAATTTAACACATTGTATATACTCCTATTAAGAAACAATGATATATTATGTTATATTTTGATTTATCATAGTTCTCCGCCACCTGTGATTTTTGTTCATTTATTTTTACATTTGTTTTCTTTTATTCTGTTGAAAAAGGAAACAAAGTCATGAACTAATATATGAATAAGTCTTGCGGGGTGCATGTTTGTGTGGGTGTGTTTGTGTATCTGTTTTTAAAGAATTTTTGTTTTCTTCAAGCAGACAAATTAGAGCTGCCGTCATGAAAGATATCATTAAAACTGATTACATTGCAATAAATGTTTAAATGTCAGCCTAATGACCCTCATATATTGAATGAAGAAACTGGGTGGCAATTAAAAAAAAAAAAACCCACATCTAAAACGCGTAAAAACAAACATTGTGCCCTCCATAACAGAAATGAATGTGTTGTATCAAGCCTACGATCACGAGATAGAAATTGCTGCAATATAGCGTTTGACACGTGTGTTCTAACCAAATATTCAGAAAGTTTGCCAAACACTTCAAACTAAAATGATGGTTGAAAAACAAATCTATGGATGTGTTAGCGAATTATCTTTTATTCGTCACTCTTGAGGTGTGTTTGTTCTAGTTTTCCCTTGCAAAGCGAAAAATATATTTGCTGAGAACACCTCGATCTTAATGAATGTTTGATGTCAAGATTTAATGTTACTTACTCTTTCCAGCATTATGGATTTACCTGTGTGATAAGCAAGTACATTAAGAGCAGAGATGTCACTCAGATTAGTTTCCTTTGTCCAGTTATATCGAGACATAGGTATAAGTAGAATTTATAATTTGCCTGAATAGAAGGAGAGGGAGAGAGAGAGAGGGGGGGGGAAAGAGAGAATAAGAGAGAAGGAGAGAGTGAGGGAGGGGAGGGTGACAGACGAGAGAGTGTATAAAGCCAGTAGATGCCTCAGGGGTAGTCATTTGAAGTGCTCCGGACAGTCAGTTTGCCCTGTATTGGCTGGAAGAATGTTGAATTCAAAGGTAGAGGGTTTGGCAAATGAAAACTTGTCTATGTCGCTCCCGGCTTGGTACATGTAGAGGACCATGTCATGATTTTTCCATGTTTGCGATTGGTTATAGGAAAATAAAGCTGTCAGAGGAAAGGCAGAGAGACCGTTGATATATTTTGCACCAGTCTACTATAGCCTTGTGATAGAACAGGCCACTGGCATTTGAGGATCATGCCAGTCACACTGCTTGTCCTCCTGTCTAGAGACGCTCGACCTTTTCAAGATTCTGGATATCCGATATATCATAGAGATCGCAGACGCTGGAACAGTAATCAAGATAGAGGTCACTTCGGACATAACTTAATTTATTTATAATTCAAACGAATTAAATTTACTTTAAACAAAATAAAATGGAAGAGATGTCAACAGAGCAAACTTCAAACTATACACTTGTTTCGTCCTTCAGCTCCATCTGCCATCTGTCTGTGCCACTTATATACATAATTTTCTATCCGACTCTGGGAATCGCTGGTCTGTTGTCATTCAGTACTCTTCTACTTATTCCCTGCTATCGTCAACTTCGACAACGTCGATTCATGTTTCAGTTCAATATTGTCTTAGCAGATTTCATCACCATCATTGGAGTCACCTTGGTAAACATCGTATTTTCGGGAGAAAACTCAAAGGTATAATTGTAGTAGTATTTGATTCTTATATATTTTTAAAGACCAAAGTAAGGTGTTTTTTTTAAAAATTACTTTAATGTTTTCTGTTTTCGTGTTATATTGGTGATGGCTCTAAACGCTGGTATTGCTAGAGTATTCACTATAGGAAGCCCCCTCTGGGAGTGCAGTGTTAATTATATTAATACTGATGAGGATACCCTACATAGACAAGTATTAATTACTATTATTATTCCTTTACTCTAACATTTATCAATAGCTTGAGCTTCAAATGATTTCAGTACGACTAGTGATTGTCATCGGAACCAACGTGTCCCTTATCAACATCTTCTTCGTTATTCTCTCTATGCGCTCATCACCATTCGAATCGACCCCTTCGGTGTACGCAGCATCATCACCACTCCAAGATGCTTTGTCGCCTGTATCGCATCTTGGTTAACCACTTTCTCTGGAGTGAGATTTTTGGACAATTATAGAGATGCAGAACTTGGCGCCACCATTTCACAAATGGTATTATGTTGTTTCACGGGTGCAAGTATTTGCCTGATCTACCACGCTGTTGGTAAGGCTCCATGCAATGGCAACATCCAGATGGTGGAGAGAAAAAAAGAAAACAAACAACTTCTTCGGACATTTGCTTTACTTTATGGAACAACTTTGATTTCGGCTACATTGTCATTAGCTTTATCGATCAAATTTAAACAAAACAGGGCATATTACATAATTGCCAACCTTTTCGGAGATTGTCTGTACTTTATAGTCCTATTGTGTAGCATCTTAAATTTGATTACAAATTCTGTGGTGTATTGGTGGAGATTAAAAGAATTTCGTTCGATTCTGTTTTGCAACAAAAAAAGGGTGGTTCCAATATATATCGACGAAAGATTATAGTAATCTGTTCTGAAGAAAAAATATTCGCATTTATTTTACAATTTAGTTCAAAAGCATGTTATAACTAATGAGAAAGTCACATTAACTACATAAATGATGTCACTTGTAATGTAGGGGGAAAAGTACATTTCAAATGTTTCCTAAATGTATTCTTGAAGCAGAAATTCACCATTTCTGTTCCTTTGAAAATTACTACTTTGTAAATAATATTTGTTCTAAATTACTTTTTTCTTCGCTTTTGGTATTATTGTTAGTTCTCATCTGATTGAAAACATATCCATGACTGTTTTTTATTTCATTCTTGGAGGGTTATTGTAGAAAAAAATATAAAAAAATAGTTATTTTCTTCAAGCACAAAACTTTCTGTTTTCAATGTAGGGGTTTCATAGTTGCCTGTGATTTTAATTTTTTAATTTTTAAAGGTAAGAAAAAAAACGGCTACTTGGCATTTACTTGCAAACTTTAATAACTTTATTCTCGTACACTTCTAATTCGTATATATTGTTTTTCCTTTTGTTCTTGTTAATTCATGATTTTCGTTGAGTATAAGTTGAAGATAATTGTTCAAGATTCATAAAGCTCTGATGAAAAAGCTTATTAAACTGGGCCTTCTAGAATTTTGTCAATACACATATTTAACATTTATAGTGTTGGATCCAGCATATTCAAAGTCTTAATCAACCAATTAGATAAAGTGGTCAATCCTCGGCCCTATTAAATGGTGATTTAACATTTTAGTTTTTAGAGTGTATAGGGACACTCAAATTAGTTATTTGAATCTGTCAAATCCTATAAACAGTCTGCACATTTTTGCAACAGTATAATCTACCATCATTGAGAAACCGTTCACCTACAAATGACGATTACGAAAAAGAAACGACGCTTGATTATTATTTTTTCTTAATACAGAATAGTCTTGATTTAGACAACATAAAAAGTCCATCCCGACATAATAGCGTAAAATAAAGTTATTGAAAAATCCCAGTTTTATGCAGTAGTAACTTCTAATTACAAATACTGCTTGTAAATAAAAAAAAAAAACAAGTATTGGTTGTATTTTCATTGTATACAAGTGTTGATTAAAATTGGAAGTTACTCAAATCTTTTTAATTTACGTTTGACAATGATGTTGTAAATCGCTGTATATATGATTTATTTCAAAAGGTAGGCTTAACGTGTAACCAATACGAACAAAGGTTCATTTACCACGCAATTAATTTTGTTTTCGTTTTGACAAAAAAATTACCGCATGCGACAGAAGGAAAATATGGAGACATGGAATTGGATGTTCGTTGGAAGGCAGTTTTCAAATAACTTTTTAAGCAATTGAGTCAATGTAGGCAAAAAGTCGAAATTGTCTTCATCATTCCGTGTTTGATATACTTGTTGGACAACTTATTCTTTGTACTTCGATTATATTTTAATTTGTCATAGTTATCCGCCTAACGGGTTTTTTTTCATTTTTCTACATTTCTTTACTTTTATTTTGTTGGGAAAGGAAACAGAGTTATGAGCTTATATTTTTTTTAAAAGTATTGCGGGGTGCGTGTTCGTGCGGACCTGCGTGTTTGTGTAGGTGTGTATATGTATCTGTTTAAGAATGTTTTCTTCTTCTTTTTAAGGAGACAAATTAGAGCTGCTGTCATAATTGAAAACATTACAAGTGAGTACATTGCAGTAACTTTTCAATGTCAGCGTAATGACCCTCATATATTGAATGAAGAAACTGAGTGGCAATTAATTTTTTTTTTAATCTACTAAATTAGCGAACGCGTAAATAGAAATATTGTGCCCTCCATAACAGAAATGAATGTGTTGTATGAGGCCTACGATCACAAGATAGAAATGAATTAGTGTATTAATTTTTATTCGCCACTCTTAAGGTGTGTTTGTTGTAGTTTTTCCCTGCAAACCTGAAAATATACTTGCTGAGAGCATATCGATTTCAATGAATATTTGATGTGAAGATTTAATGTCACAAACTCCTTCCAGCATTTGGACTTACCTAACAGAGATGTCACTCAGATCAGAAATGTCTCTGTTATCAATAGTCAACGACCATTGATTTAAAAGATTTTAAAAGGGCAGTAGCTGTTGAATGCATAGGTCTAAAACCAGACTGATGTAATAAATGATTCTCGTCCAAGAATTCACTGACTTGTTGATGGACGGCCCTTTCTATAATTTTGCCATAATTTATTTAATAATGTGCAAAACCACAATGGATCTTCGTAGCAGCTCACTTTCGTCAAGGGTATAGTGAATAAAGTGTGCTAATTGATCCTAATAGCTCTGAATACGTATAATATATATAGTCACATGCTCTAATATCACTCTTTTACTTTCTTGAGTCTAGCATATATAACTTTGTCGGTCTCTGGCTGAGAAGCAGTTACATTCTCACAGTTATCTGCCCCTAATCAAAGTTGCTTAAATTAGCAATCTGACTTTTATTCAAGAGGGGCCAAATAGCCTTAAAGGGTTATTTTACATAATGTAGGGTGTAGCTTATAGCCTACAACACAATTCTATCCAACACATTTTTAAAAGCAATACCGTTTTAATGATACTCTTACCTGCTTTTGTCGCATCATCTGCGATACGCTGCTGCACAAGCAGATGCAAAATTGGACGTACAGTCGCGGTTGTTCAAAGTGAATGAGTGATTTATTCATTCATTTCATCTTTACTGATCCATGGTTTTACATAGAAAGTCTGTTTCCATTGGCTTTGTACATTAGAAGGGCAACGAATCGTTTCATTATCGAAAGACAAATCTGTGAAGGTACAATAATTTTTACAGTTAAAATACGCATAGAACACAAAACATTTTACATTTGTTATATATTTGTGTTCACGCATATTAATCTTTTAATGAATCGCATTTTATGAATCCATTACCATTAAATATTAATGTCTTTAATTTACATATTGGTTCAAGCATAAGTATTAACAGCTCGTGAAAATGGTCTATAATATCTACCTGTGCACGGATATAGTACGTGTAAATAACAATAAATACCAAATTCGTTTCAAATATTTACATGTATTCTTTTTGAAGGGACTAAACAAGAAATATGGATGAGACAAGAAATAAACCCCATCTATCTCAGGTCAACCAAGACAGTTTGAAATAGCCTGTGAAGGTAATAACAAGGCAAATCAAATCTGGTCCATAACTTATTTGATTCATGTGCACTTCCCGTGAAGTTCCAAAACGCTGTCACTTTTGTTCACAATGATCATCATATTTGCTATAATCACACTCAGGTCTAAATGGACATGACAGAAGTAGCAGTGCGCATAATGGTCGATTGGTTGTTGGATAGCTCTGCAGCAAACGTTTCCTTGAGCACTTTTAGAGGTGCTGGTTCCATCACACAATAACGGGCGAGCGAGGGAGCCAATTTACTATTTGCACCAACTAGCGGTAGGCATACACGAGGCCAGTTATATATAACACATTGAGATCTCCTAAAGCATGCACGTCTAAACGTGTCACTTCTTTAAATTTGTCATGTGGATATTACATTCAATTTTCGTTATAAGGGCTATTTGTCTTTAAAAATCCGAGAATTAACAGTACCTTTATAAGTCACGAAGTTGTATGTACAATAATGTTAATGTCCTTGAAAGATATTATCAACGTTGACAAATACAAAGCACACTATTTCTCCGGCATTGCGTAGAGTTCATTGTTGACCATTTCATGCTCAACCTCTTCGTTATTCTCAGGATATCGAGGTGTATCCCCATGTCTGTGTATGAAAGCAGCCGACCGAGGTAAAGTTTCAATGTAAGCCCGGCATTCGACGTACTCATAAGCATTCTCAGTGGCCAACGAGAGACATTGACTACGCGTCTCCTCGCCATCCTCCTCGGTCAGAACATGGTAGAAAGAAGATTCCACCACCGGCATGTTACCCATGGTTGGTTCTACGTCTCTTCGAATGTGTGTGTGTGATGTTGACTCGATGCCAGATGACTGGTGTGTACCGCTAAGATGGCATGGAGGTAGCCGAAGCTGATTTCTCATTGTCTGTGGGTCATTGGGAGGCCGCTCTTTGTTTTCGTGAGATGAAGCATGGGCATGCCACCTACGGGAATGATTGCGAGGTGTGTAAATCACCCGACGATCACTCTTTCTGAAATGTATTGAAGAAAACGGAAGAGGGGGGGAGGGGGGAGAGAAAAAGAGAAAGAGCTTATATTTTGCAGAATGGGGGATATAAATTTTAAAAAGTATCATTGTACGGATGTATCGCGTATGGATTATGAATTGGTGCTTGTGTCATCTCCACACAATTGTTTAGTACAAACTTGTTTGGAACCAGCAACATTGACAATTTGGCAAGTATGACGTCACACTTTGGTTCTCAATTTTAAGTCGCATAGAAAACTTGTTTGCATGACATAATTAGTGGTTATCGGCCTTTCTAAAGTTTGAATATTACAAAAGGTGATGAACGAAGCTATTGGAATTTAGGTTGAATTTTTCAAATGTTTTTACGATCTTGTTAGTAGTGGTGTTAGAAGTGGAAATACCTTAAACAAGCAAAGCGGACGATTAGGAACGTGGTGACGGCCGAACCTATCCCGGCAGTAATATAGATTGGGGTAAAATCACTGACAGGTGGTTTCTTTGTTCCTGACGATCCTTGCGGAAGAAGAGATGAAACCACAAGTTCAAGAAATCTTTTGAAATTTCGTCGGTATTTTTATTTTCCACATTTTTTTTTAGCAAGAAACCAATAGATATAACATATTACTTATACAAATCAAACACAAATAATGAATCGTCTTTACTTTGATATTGGAATGACAGCATTGCAGAAGAAGTCGGCAATGAGATAATTCTCAGAAATTTGCAAGCCCTCGAAAACGTATTAAAATATTTGTTTGTAGCAGCAAAATGAGTTCGTTAAAGTTCCTAAATGTGCAAAATTTCAGATCAAATGGATCATTTTTTCTTAATAAGTGAACATTGACGTCCTAAGTTTTTTCACAACAAATGGGGAGAATAAAATAATGCCAGTTGCAAAATTCAAATTTGAAAAGAAAATGACTGTACTTTGGTCAACAATGAATACTTCTCACTTAACCCATTTCAATGAAATGATTGTATGATACAAAAACAAAGTTATGGGCGCATACATACCATTAATTTCACCAATTCCATGTTTAATGCAATCGTTGTTCAATGCCTTAACCGGTTTAACTACAAGGATAAAACAGAAAAGTGATGCGAAAAAATGTTTAATAATCATCTACACTCTGATTTCACTCAACTACATTATCATTACTTTTTAAAAATCTATAACAGTGTGTATTTTTGTTACTTCTTGATCTTCGCTGTGTGTCTTTTGTATGTACTTTCTACATGCCATATATCTCTTGTTCTACATGTATTGAATTCTTTTCTTTGTTCTGTTTATCCATACATGTATATATTTATTAAAAAACAATTATAGATGTTTCCTTTAATGGCGAATAAATAAATGAGTGAGTTAACAATAGAAAAGAACGTGTCAGTTAGAGCTAAAAACAATAAATATAATCATACCATTAATGTAATTGGTAATAATAAGTTATCATCAATATTACTACCGTTGTTATGATAATCATTTTAAATACATCAGAAATTGTAGTAGTAGTAGTAGTAGTATATTACTTTTATTATCATTACTATTACCATTTTACTAATATTATTACGATAATACTTTGCTATTTATATACATTTAACTTAATATCAACAAAGACTATAGCTGAAGTATATTGAATCAGAATATGCATGGTTCTCAAAATTCATGTTTTACATCTTTTAATCATCTGTTGAGAATATTTCACAGGTTGTATACTAATGATATTCCGTTATAGATCCCTATATTACGGTCACATTCTGTGTTTATTCTCAAAATCAGCTAAGATGATGTTATTCTGATGAAGTCAGACATTCTTCCATCTACTTATTTTTTAATAACAACTTTTTAAATCTTCACATTCAATCAGCATGTCAGAATTGAAGGCTCACCAACGTAATGAGACGCAACAGTAAAACCACCGCATAATCTTTCCAAATCAGGTTTGCATGGTAAGCCACAGTTCTTGTCAGCCATCTGCTTGGCAAGACATGTCTGCTTACAGGAGCAAGCACACTCTGTTATGTTGTACAATGCTGCAATATGGAATCCATTTTCTTTACATGCTGCTGTGCAAGTGTCTGGTGTCGTTGTGTTTGTGAGGTCTGCATGGTAGTCGAATCCCAAGCAACCTCGAGGATAGCAACCGATGTAATCACCATCTGAAAGAGGGTACATCGTTTAGAATGAAGAAAAGGGCGAATGAGTTATAATTAAAGTATTGTGATGGTGGTGATGAAGAAGGTGATGGTGGTGATGAAGAAGGTGATGTCCGTGATGATAAAGGTGTACGAGGTTCTATTCGCTAAGTCACCGGAGTGTATATCACATTTTACGGGGTTCGATTCTATGCCAGGGCACTAACGTATTTTGACAGGACATTATTCTACATTTGCCGCACTCGACCATGTTGTTGTTAGTGCGGAATAGTAGGATTTATTCCTTGTTTGTACTGAGCATGAATGTTGCAGAACCTAAAGCCGGGAAAATATCAAAAGTTCCTTGGAAAATGCATAGTGTGATGAGCAGTGTATGATGATGATGATGATAATGATGATGATGATGCTGCTGCTGATGGTGATGATGATGATGATGATGATAATTAGAATAAAAAACACATACAGTTTATTAAATCAAATCAAATACGATATCATGAAAATCTGCTTTTCCAAGGAACGCATATGAAAAAAGACTTTACCTCTTGCACGTCTCTCTGGTACGTCGTTGGAAGGTTGAAAATCCGTTACGGTAGTGTTATTATCACTACTAAAAACCATCGTTCTTGAAAGTAAGCAGAGCACCATTATTCTATACATTCCTATATCTATATGGAACTTCGTATTGTCAGCTGTTCACCACATAGAGAATGAAGTTAATGGTTTGACCAGAGAGGTGATGTTTGACGTACATGTATGTGTACTATCCCAAACAAGGAACTGTTTCTCAAAGGACCGTGTCAAAATGGCGACGCAGAAAGATACGACCGTTGTTTCAAAACCACCACGTGATATGACTCAAATCACTTTAAAGCCGTCATTATACTTTAACTAATCATTGCGAAACCAAAGCTAATCTTATAAGCTCAGTTTCGACAAGAGTGTAGTTAATAACGTGTGCTAATTGATAATAATAGATCTGATTAATTCTAGTCTGTAGGCACATACTCTAATATCACTCTATTTACCAAACATTATTCGTGTCTTGAGCCGAGCTTAACTCTGTGAGTCGGCTCTGGCTGAGGAGTAGCTACAGTGCATGAACCATAGAGTGTAGTAGTCTGAGGAGTCACCATGGTCCCACAGTTCAGATACTCGGGACTTTTAGATTTGCGTGCACTGATACGTGGGACGTCCATTCAAGGCAGTGCATTAAAAGGACGTCGATCGTAGCAATCCCCATTGTCTTCGTGCGAATCTAAAAGTCTCTAATCTCTCATGAACTATGACTGACAAGGGTCAGTGTATTCAAACTAGACCATTGTCAGTCGTAGTGCGTAAAAAGAGTCTGAGCTTTTAGACTACAAAGACTTCACAGTCTATTGCGATCCATAGACCCTGTACTGTAGGTGCTTTGGTATAATTATCCAGAGACTGACACACTTAGGTTAGGCTCACGGCTTTGTGAAATGTGTTGAAGTGTCATATTGAGTCTGTGCATGGAGACTCATGACTTTGGGTCACAAGACTGAAACATTTCTTTCTTATTTAAACATAATTGCATTAAATTCTGTTTTCAATATGATTGTTCATGTAGTTCCTCCTTTGTTGAAATAATAACAATTCTGCAGTAACCGTTTTTTTCTTCTTGATCCTTTCTTGAGCACGCAAGCGATTTCTGTTGTTGTGGCCGTCAACACTTTTATTAAGAAATTGTGTTTGAATTATCTCGGGTAGTTTCCATATGTATGAATATAGCCACAAAAAAGAGCACACACACATAAAAATGAAATTTTAACACTACTGAAACATTTTAAAACTAAAATTAACGAGTTTGTGTTATTCGTTGGTCCTAAGTCCTAACGTATGTTGAGAAAGGAATATGATGCATTTAGCATAACACTTAAATTTAATTGAACAATTACATCAAAAACATATAGCTCCGTTTAGTCTAATTTGACAACGCCCCCTATCGTCGGAGTCCAGCAGCCTATAAACATGTTAGCCTATGGACTTTTACCCCAACAAAAAAATCGTTAAAAATTCATTTGTTGTTTAAACGAAAAGCACATCCACCCCGACGTACGTTATCACTAGCTCTTTCATTGGAACCCTCATGTCCCATTGACTTTTGACAGTTTACCCACCGTAATTTGGTCAAAATAGGTCGCCAGCTCGCCATTGCCTATATAACACATCCCTGGTCGAACTTTGGACGCAATTTACCACTCGATTGTACGGTTATAAGTCAAGCACACGAAGGATAACAAGCATGAATTATCATAGATCAGTAATCTTATTTGTTCATTATGTCCATTTCAGCCAACCCCCAGCGTAATTTTTCCATTTAGTATAGGCAAGCATTTTGCCGAGGAAAGCAAAAACATGAATATTCATGAACACCATGGACTATTCGATTATTAACAGAGGGGTGCAATTGTGCACCACATCAAACTCCCCTACTTTCAGTCAAGTATTTCATTGTATTATGTAGTTTGGTAGGTTTATTTACTGTTTAATTATCAGATATCAATGATAGTTTAAAGATATGGAAAAGGTTCTTGTATTTTATATTTAGCAATGCAATCTCACATACAAAATCACTTTCAAGAGTCGTCTGATCCGCCGATTGCCGTCTGCAATATACGCGAACTAGCTACGTTTGTGCTGGCGAAAAGGAGACAACCGAAGCAATATGTCTACAAGGAAAGACTGTCCTTTTTTTGCTGATAACAGCGTTCAATTTGACGCCTAAAGCTTAAAGCCAATGGAGGAGTCTTTCCGTATTCAAGGATTATCAAGTACTCATTTAAGGCATACACGTAACAACAAATCATTGTTTGGGCCTTGTTTATTTAAATAATAAGCCCTTAATGATTAAACATGATACAATTTACCCTCCCAATGGAAATTTACATATAGGCCTATATGTAATCCGTAGTTAAAAAGAATCCACATTTTAGCCGTCTCAAATGATCCGTAAATTAACTTTCGTTTAAAACGGCTACTTCTCGATGAAAAGTATAAAATTAACAATGCCATAGAACATTCATAACAAATAAAGAACCCGAATTTATCATTGTGGCAGGTCACCATGTACATAGCCGCGAACTACACACGGGTGTATGCCCACTCTTCCCTAATTGACGCGGCCTTCTCTTTCTCACTTATTCACACACAGGCACGCACACACACACAAATACACGCGCACACTTTTTTAAATATTTGTTTTAGTAATTTTGTTTTATTCCTCTAAATGTGAACCAAACAAGAACACATACAATTGAATGAATTGTATAAATAACATACACATACACATACACACTCACACACACACACGCACACGTACGGCTAGACAAGACGTAATGGAACATAAATTGTGGGAGGTTGTAAATCAAGTTTAGACCGGTTTTACCGAGCTGACTTGAAAGATGTCCATGTACACACATGCGTCAAAACCAACAATTTAAATTAGGTCACGAATTTTCTACGTACCTAACGTCTTTATCAAGTTATATGTATATTCTCTTATATTATACATGTATATATAGTATAACTTGAAAAGGTATGTTCTGTGCCATGAACAAAATAATACAAATCCATGATATCTGTAATGATTTCTTTACTTTTCTCCACGTTGGCTCACACATGAACACATATTTCACTTCAAATGAACATTTCTTTTTGTTAACGTTTCATCCTGGTCATCAAAATTAATTACGACGGTGTTCACATTTACATTAATTGATGCATGTTCACGAAGTGCACTTATTACGTACACTATGTTCAAAAGTAATTATGTATTCAGCGAATCATAAAAATGGTTGGGTGAAACTTTTGAAGTAAATGACACAATTATTTCAAAGTCATGCTTCTTTGAAATATTTTTATATATTTTTTCTCACATGTATGTATTTTCATCAATCAAACTTGGTTAACCAACGATCTTACATAATCAACTTCAATTACTTTAGTTTATATATCGTAAGCGCACGACAAGTCTCCGGTTCATACACGTTTATCTAAAAAAAAATCTGCAAACCTTTCAATTTGTTCACGGTTTCATTTTGGAACGTGTTCTTAATATTGTGGCACAAGACTTATTGCTGACATTGCAATTTCTTATGTAGGTTCTATGTTAGTAAAACGTAAACATTGACACCTGGACAATGATATGCTAGTACCCCAGTCACACCGAAGACATCGACGTAAGATAGACAACAGACATAACATGAAATGTCATTTTCCCCCACCGTCCATGGATCGGTCGCTATAGAGTCTCTCGATTACGCCTGCCGAGAGGTTACTTGATGTTATCGCACGTATCTTCACATCGAGAATAGATTATTATATATGAAGTAACCAATGTTATCATATTTCATATCTATAATACACCCGTCCATCTGACATCAGCCCACCACTTTTCAAACATCATTATCAGAACAACATTGTGACAACAATATTCGCAAAGCGATAAAGATATACAATGCGTATCAGTAAAAAGTATACCAAATTTTGAAACAAAGTATACTGTCAATTTCTTTAGTACTTATAAAACATATGTGTTCTCCCTTGCATTTACTTAATATTAGTGAACCTATTAACTTGTGTTCATGTGAAACTCGAGACAAATACATTTGCTTGTAAAGTTGCGCAATGGACTGTTTAAAAATAAATGAAGATTGTCCAATGTATTGAAATGAAGCCAAGTGAAAGCTTAGATACATTGATTAAATCTATTTAAACAATGTCAATGAAACACTAAAGCACGAAGAAGACAGGATTTAACTGTAAAAAGGATTTTTAATTCTTAAAAGACATCATCCAAATTTAGTATAAGGACACTTTGACCATGGTACGTATCATTCATGGCAGAAAACTATGGTATCAGTTACAAGTTACTATTTCGATGGAAATGATTTCGAAGTCACATTGGATATGACTTTTGTTTAATATGAGCTACGAGAGTTGGGTATAAACGTGATCATACGTTTTGTATATTCATAGCATGAATAATGTTATCATTTTTTTTTATCGATTTTGACTAAATTACGAAAGACCCTGGCGGTTGGTCATCTATGCCAGCAAAAATAAATATTGGGAAAAGTAGACTGAAGACAAGTCACTCTTTGTGACGGAATAGCTACGAATATTCAATTACCAAAGTTGCGAATACTTTTTTTCGTATATGTACTGTACAGTATAATCATATCATGAAACAATGTTATCACTTTTATAATATTTACAATGATCCCCCGCACCTGTCGTCAACCCACAGTTTTCAAACAACATTATCAGATCTATATTGCGACAACAAACTGATATATCATCATGTCATGGACTGTTCTTGAGTCATTTCATTCGAGAGAAGACGTCGTACAAACACACGCAAATCGCTTCAAGATGATTCGTGCATCGTGTCTCCTGCTTCTAGTCTTTCAAGTCTCTCTGGGTCTAGCCCACGAGCCTGAGGGCATGCTGGCTGGGGTACTGTTTGCACCCTCAGAGGGTCGCCCCAAGAGGGATGTGACCGTGCAGGGACTGACAGAGGCAGAGAAAGCAAACATTCTGGACCGACACAACATGCATCGTGGTGATGTGTCTCCTTCTGCATCCAACATGGTTGTACTTGTAAGTATTTTCATTACTACCCAGCAAACTTTCCTCTCTGAGACCTGTAATTCACCATCTTCACAGCCGATAATTTTTTCTTGATTTTTTTTTCGGCAACCGAACAGTATTTTCTTAACGTAGCTCTGTTGTATATTATCCATCATTTCCTGCAGGTAATAAACACATGCGCAAGAACAAATACCCTGTCTTTGTAAACTGACAAGACTCACACTATATAATGCCGGTATTAAAGTCAAAGGACCAAACTATAATTCACAAACCCTCTGAGGTTTATGAATTACCTGTATTCTCTAAAGAGATCAAAATTATATATACAGTGTTTATACTTAAATAAAATATATAGCGGTTTATCTTATTGTATCAGATAATATGTTGAGTTTTTGTAACGGTTATTCAACCATTAACATTTTGTTCTTTCACAGTACTTTGAAGATGGGTTTACTATTGGTTTTATGACCTTACCTTTTGAGAAGGCCATCGGTGTGGTTGCTCATGATATTCTACTTCTATAATTTGATAACTTATGTATTCATGATGCAGGTTGAGAATAATTTCAGGACTATTAAACACCAAGAAAACACAATAGCATTATAGGCTATTAAGTGAGATTGCAATATAGTTAATGTACATGCGGTGTTCCACAGCGCATTATATTAGGATCCTTACTTTTTAAATTATTTTTCATGATGCTTCAAATGCCATGAAATTTAGCACCATTTCCGTTTGCTGACAATACTTTATAAACTAGTCTTCAGATATAAATACTGATGATTCATGTTGAAGTCGTAACTCTAGGTGGTTGACGTGGAGTGGTTATTGAATTCTAAGCAAAGTGAATTTGTTTATTTTGAAGCTAGACGTAGATAAGCATCATTTTGTAAATTCACTAGTTCTATACAAGTTCAAATACAAGTTAGCCGACAAGCCCTTGAAACGCATGCTAACGTCATTACACGCGTATCAATGGGATATCGGCGAACAAGTATTTACGACGGTTTCGTGAAACGTGACACTGATTTACAGCATATCCCGTGTTAATGTGATCAAGCATCACAATACATGTCATGTTTCTCTAATCCACCAGCAATGGAACGACGAAATAGCGAAGGATGCGCAGGACTGGGCCGACCAATGCATCTTCGCGCACAACCCAAGTGAGGATCGCAAGACAGACCAATGGGATTGGGTTGGCCAGAACATGGCGATGGGGTACGGCCATTCACTGAACATCTACATAGATATGTGGAACGATGAGAAGAAGCACTATAATCATGCCACCCATAAATGTGACAGGGGAGCTGTTTGTGGACATTATACACAGGTATCAAGCGTGCAGATGATTGTTATAATCCTACATATTTTAAATAGATTCTAAAGAATTATTCATTATCTGTCGTTCTTGATCATGAATTTTCTCAAGAAAAAGGGAGATCTTCAGGGAGCATATTGCGTATTCCGTTCGTTTATTTACCATGTCGTAGTAGATCCATGGCTGTAGGTAAGTTTCAGCGATTTTCTAAATATGGAAACACAATAATTGAGGTTTTAATACTTGGTATGCTTTTTATACCCTTTATTTTATTTGTACTTTATCTGTACTTGATTTTCATTGCTTTTTATTTCATGCTGGTTTCTCTTGGTTAGCATACTTAAAAATAGCAAACTGTGCATACAATTCGCATAGGCTGTCTTTTTAACAGAATGTTTAATATCTGAAAGTTGTTTGACTATCATGCATCCTCATTATCAATACTATTTTTTCTGTCTCTCCCTTATTTGTATACTTATCCTTATACCTCTGCCCCGTGTCTATACTCTTCATCTCTCTCTCTCTCTCTCAATCACTGTTCTATATTTCCTCTCCCTTTACCCATTGTCTCACATTTATGTATATAATCTCTCTCTTTCCCTGACTGGCTATACCACTACAAACGTGTTTGTGTTCTTTCATCCTACCCCCCCTCTCTCTCTCTCTCTCTCTCTATCTCTGTCTCCGCCTCTCTCTGTCTCTCTTTTTCTATTTTCTCTTTCCTAATCTCTATTCATCTATCTTTCTTTCTCTCTTTCTATATCTTTTTGTCCATCCTCACCTCTCTATATCTTTAGCTCGCTTGGGCATACACTGAGTTCATTGGATGCGGCTGGACTGATTGTATCAAAGAAGGATATGACATTTTTGTCTGCCACTACGGCCCTGGGTATGGTATTTTTTGTTATTTATAGTACGTATCAGAAAATATACTAGAATGTATTACTATTGTACAAGCACCTCCTCGTTTGGCACCGTATTCTACATTATGAAGGGTGGTCTTCTGAAAAAGGATGTTTTAGTAACAAAGCGAAATGTGGAAAAGTCAATGGTTAACGTCTGCTCAAAGATGTAAAGTGTTGATGTCGCGTTATATACAAAAAGATAAGTTTTCAGAATACCGACCAAGAGTGTTTAATGCTCTACTATTCAATATGAAGAAGACAACAAACGATGAATTCAGCACTTCCCGATGAGTGATATATTCCTGTGAGGTCAAAGTTACATGTAAGAAACTGCCCCAGAAAAATAACATCAACAGAAAAGAGAAATTAACGAATAATAATCCGACCTGTCTAGTCTTAGTGCATTGTATCTTAGTTTATATTATGAAAAAGAGAAAAGTTAACTCCGTCTCTAAGCCGGAACGCAATTTATTAATCCGAAATCGAATTAAAAATATTAAGATACTTTTACGTTCAGTACTCTCACTGATGCCCCCCACAATAAGCACATGACAACTGATGGACAAAAAGGGCATAAAAGCCTTACTATAATTAAATAAAAAAACTAAACGAATGAAATGAATAAGATGGTAAATCCGTAACGTTAAATTTATGTTTCTTCTGTTATGTATTTAAAGATGTATGTGAGTGTAGTAGGTAGTGTTTGTAGTATTATTATTATCATCATCATTAGTATTATTATTATTATCATTATCATCAACTTTTACATTTGAATATGATTTGTTTTCCTGTTAATATCCCTATCGCCGTTTCTTCGACATCATCTTGTCATTTTAGCGGTAATTACGCTTCAGTACGACCATACGTAGAAGGGACGTCTTGTAGCAGATGCCCAGCGGGCTACCGTGGTGGATGTGCTGATAACTTGTGCCAAGGTAAGTTGAAAATCGTAAAATTTTAATCAAAAATTTCACACAACATACACAGTTTTGGTATGGGGTCATGAATTTGGTTCAAATGAACATATTGGACGCATATGCGGTCCTACAATATTCAGTGAAAGTTATGAAATTGTAATTAATAAACTATTTATGTTGTATAGCTCCCTCTCAAGGTCAAGATATAAATTAAGCTATAAAACAATGTTTCTTGACTGAAATCTACCGATTAGTTGTTCCCGATCGGAAATTATATATCACAACTACATATTCTGAGATTATCATGGTCGCAGCTACCATTGTACAGCCGTAGGCGCTATTTGAGATTTATCAAAATTTACCGGGAGCACCGGTAAATTGTTATATTCAATTTTTCTCGAAAGCAGTAGTAGTTTAGGGGCTACATTTTCCAGTGCTTATAATACATCCACAGGGGCATCCAAATATATCAAAATTGTAAAGAATCACTATCCACCCAATTTTCAAAATTTCCCAAAACTTTGTATTACCTTTAAGCACAAAGAGAGAAATAAAGAGAGAAAGAGAGAGAGACAAAGAGATACATTATAGGAGTACAGTACCATATTAAGTGTATCAGACTCACAGTCATTGAATACGGAATGCATTACGTAATTTAATTAGGCTTATTTCTCATTGGTCGTGTTTTTTCAGATTCAAACACCAAGATTTACAAAATCAAAAAAGGGATGGGGCGTTAACCCTAAGAGAAAGTTACTTGGGTGGAAGCAGAAAATTCAGAGAAACAGAATTTAAGGTTTGAAAAAAAAGTGAAGAAAATTTATAATTTTGCCTGCATGCTAGTGCAACATGAGGGTAATTATGTTTTCGACCAACTTCTTGGCAGTCATAGGCTGAACTTAGGCTGAATTTACGCCCCGGTATAGTAGGAAAAAGTGATCGTTATTTAAACTAAACTTGCTATGGAATCACCCCCAAATTTCTTTGAAACGTATTACCCTTATGCTGGGTAATTTTAAATGATTACTTTTAAAATGTTATAGGCTCCTTTGGTATTCGACGCATTGCTCTATTTTGTTCATCATGTTTCCTTTACTTATCGAAATATTGCATTCTTTTTATTTGTCGTCAGTGGGTTAGCTGAATGATGACACCCGGAGACAGATTGACACCCTTCAAGTAGGGAATCAATGTTGATTAATAATCACAATCAAGGATCTTCTATTTCTCTGGTCTATTTCGTCAAATACCAATCGATATCAGAAAATAAATTGCATGATTTGTCAGGTGGACTGTATGTTATGATAGTTTGTTTGATTTTATGTCCATTTCAAATATGATTTGAGTGCTGGTTGGTCGAAAAGAGTGATGAAAATGTATGTGAAAACTGTGCTGAGAAAAATATGAAAACGTGGACTTTCACAAAGTATAACGGCCCAAATCAACCCCATACATTAAGACTTCTGTATAGGTTACTACAATGCGTCAGTGAGTAAACTAGACCCTTATTTCTCAATTGAATCGTTGTGTTCAGCTTAAGAACAGCTTAAGAAATGTTAACACTTCACATCCAAATGGAATGAAAAAAGGACAACAATTGTGAAAGATAAAGAAATCCAAAAATGAAAAAGGCGAAGTTAGATTGTAAACTTTTAGGATATAGGGTCATTCCATGTCAAATTACCTTTGTAATTTTAAACTCTATCCTCTTTATTTAAAACTTAAAAAGCTGAAATGCCTAACCTTACCCCCAATCAGCCAACTAGCATATAGGCCATACATCGAAAATGGCATATAATATATACCACTCATCTGCCCTAAGAACATACAGTTAAAAAACAACACAAGCCAGTAGAGCTTTATTGTGGTGGACGCATGTGTGCGTGAGGGTGTGTGCATGGGAGAGTGGTGGTGAGGGGAAAGTGGTACACGACTAGAGATGGAAGGTAACATTCAACTCGTGTTCCAAATCAATTGTTGGAAATTAACAGAGTAATTCTCCATAAAGTTTTAATGTTTATTTCTTCTTACATCCTTCCATGATATGTCTTCCCTTTTCATGTAGATATCGTTTATATCTTCTCAGAACTCTTTTGATCAATCTCTATGACGATTTAGATACTTTGATCAATAAAGTTCTGAGCAATATAAGTTTTATCTATCAAGAAAAAAAAACATATTGCCACAATCTTTTCATGAAAAGAGGTTAGAACGATATTATTACAACTTTATGGGCAGCGGTGTATAATGAGTTTGAAAGATTATACATACTATTCACCTCTGTTAGAGAACCTGTGTGAAATTATGATGCAAGCAACATATGACTATATCACTATCCCTTACCACCTCTGAGAAGTGCCCTTCCCCCTCTGAAAAGTTCTTCTTTTCTTCATTGATGAGAACCCCTGTTCATCTGTGATAAGTGCCCCTTTATTTCGATACGTGCCCCTTTCCCTTTCCAAAAAGTGACCACTTTCCTTATGATAAGTGCCCCTTTATGTATGTTGCTTAAGCAGAATCGTGTACCAAGTAAAGAGAAAAACAAATATTGATGTCATCCGTGGTAGTATAAGCACACTCATGACGATGTAGGGGTTCTGTGTACAGAAAAATCTTTAGCACGATTGAGCCAACTTCTTTTCACGTTGATCATTTCAAAACTACACAATACACATCAATTCTTATGTACGACACTATAAAACAACTACTTTTCACACAACCACCACAACCACATTACCACCATCATCACCACTACCACAACAACAACTGCGACGATCACGATCACGATCACCACCATCACCACCACCACTACCACCGCCACCAACACCGCCACCACCATCACCACCACCAACATTACCTCCACCACCTCCACTACAACCACTGCCATCTCTTTTCCTTTTGTTACAGTCCATTTTAATAATAATAATAAATAATACTCAGTTTTTATATAGCGCTTAGAATCAAGCGCTTCCAAACTTGGAGATTATTACCCCGGCTTTAGCTGTGCTGCCATTGCGGCGCTCTAGCATTTCGAGGAATTAATTCCTACCAGGTACCCAATTACATCACCTGGGTTGAGTGTGGCAAATGTAGATCAATGTCTTGCCAAAGGACATTAGTGCCGCGGCGGGACTCGAACCGCGGACCTTGTGATCGACAGTCCGGCGACATAACCACGTGACATATGCCCTTTACGGACAAGCGGGACGGAAGTTGTTTGGTAACACAAATACAACTAAGCAAAGCACGAGTTTCTGAATATGTATTAATTGCTACTGAAATTTATTGATCACAATTTAATATAATTTCATCTATCACTGTCTATTGGTCGGAAAGTGTGTGACATTATCAGTTTGTGTGCACACTGACATGGAAACAAAATATTGACCAAAGTGAAAAGAGGCGTTCGACTCTCTGTCATCGTATCCCTCAAATTATTGTTTTGTGTCAATTCCAAGGCCAAGTTAAAAACATAATATGGGGCTTCCCCGCACAAACTGGCGTGAAAATTAACTGTGCTATCTTTTGAATTCGGTTTGATAAGGTTTTAGTAACTTTATTTGAAGTATGTCGAACCTCAAAGAACGATATTATGGGCAACAACATAAAATAAGGAGAGTTCTGTCTTGGACAAGGACCTCCTTCCTTATTTTATAAACCAAATGATTTTTCATGTATCTTACGAATGATAGTTCTGTTGATGTTTTTAATGAATAACTCATATCAACTTATCTTGACATCATAGCTCACGCCTTTATCAGATCATTATTGAAGGTGTTTTGTGACTACTTATGAATTTTAAGTATGGTACCCCCACCTCCGTTTCATACAACGAATAAGTAAAACTGTGGGAGTAAATGTAACTAAAGTGCTTTTTCTTCCATAGTAATTATGAAACCTTTGAGTCTTTGCAACTTTTGAAATATATTTGTCATGCTGATATATTGTTACGGACATTTCTCGTTTATAATTCATCAATTACAAATGGTTAGAACTGTGATTTGTTAATGCACAGGTTTCAACGGTTTCCATTTTCATAATTTAATAGTTTCAGTGGTTCGTTTAAAATCATCTCTTGGTCTTGTGGTACAGTTCAAGTTCAAGTTTATTTGTCTTTCTTCCAACATTAATGTAATACGATTTAACAAATTGATAACATGTCGAGTATATAAAAGGAACAGTTGTGAGGATCAAGTTCATATAATGCATTTAAGTGAGAAAAAAAAAAGAAATGACGAGGAGACCTAATTAAAGCTTAGCTTGTAGAGGTCAGGTCCCTCAAAAACAAAAACAGCATTTATTGCTGACGTTGACATTTCTCACGTAGGTTCAATGTTTGTAAAAATGCAAACACTGACTCTCTGAAAATGATAACGCCATTAGAAATTCATAGTTTACTTGGGGTGTTGCTAGCACTTGATATTAAAGGGTGTTCAATGGGAGCAAATGATAATGATTCCTAAAATCTTAAAATAATCGACAAGGGTATTGGAGGGGAAAGGGTGTCGTGTTATAACAGAAATGAGCGTCGTACAAGAACCCGCTTTTCGTATGATTCTTCTTCTTATAATTATTTTTATCATTATCATATCATTTTTTTTCACTATCATGACGTTATCATCATCATCATCATCACCTACTTTTCTGCCATCCACGTTTACAATATTTGACAGTCTGAGAAATCATGTCATTGTGTCATCCTATTACTTTCTTGGTCTGTCTCGTGGTCTCCTGTTTCCTTCTTTTGTGTAAATAAGGCTTACCTTGTCTGTTGTTGTTTGTTTGTGCGTGCTCGTTGTTTTTTACATTTAGAATTGTGGAGGAGGGTCACACCCCTCCATTTCCTTTTTAAAAGCGCTCGTGAAGCAACCTCATGCTAATGCACGTATCTTTACATTTATTATATTATCATATTGCATATTTATTACAAGCCCGTCCATCTGTCTTTAACCCACCATTTTCTAACGTTATCAGATCTACATTGTGTCAACAAAATTCGCAAGTAGATAAAGAAAAATTATCACGAAACAAAATAAAATGATGCTATCATCAGATCATACTGTATCAACAGAAATGAACAATTGGATGGATAGTTTGTGAGGTATCTCATTCGAGAGAAGGTGTCGTACCAGCACACACACACACACACACACACACCCGCGCTCACTCTTCGTCTCAAGATGATTCGTGCATCATGTCTCCTACTTCTAGCCGTAGTCTCTCTGGGCCTAGCCCACGAGCCTAAGGGCATGCTGGCTGGGATGTTGTCGGCATCACCCGAGGGCCGTCCAAAGAGAGATGTGTCCGTGCAGGGACTGACAGAGGCAGAGAAATCAAACCTCCTGGCCCGGCACAACATGCATCGCGGTGATGTGTCTCCTTCTGCATCCAACATGGTCGTACTTGTAAGTTGAATGCCTACCAGCTCTTAACCACGTAGGACTAGTTCACACCCAAAGTTTGTTCTCGTTTTAACTGATGACCTATTCTAAGTTTAATTATTGTCCATGTTGCTGTGTATTGTCTATCCTTTATTGCATGTCATATATCTTTCACTTGTGCAGGGTCAAGTTCCATCTGGTTGGATAATGCATAGACCTACCACCCCTATGGTGAATGGCAAGGCTCACCATTTTCTATATCTACAATGTGTCTCAAAAGAATTCACAATTGGCATAAGTCGCCCCAAATTGATAATAATAATAATCATCATAATTTAAAGTCCACTCCAAATTGTATTCAACCGAAAATGGAAATTCTTTTTGCCCAATTGATCGTGAGCCCGGCAGCCACTAAGCAGCGCCAGATCGACGTTGCCCCTATCCCCTGATTGTTGAACCCCAAACGAGGTAGCAGCAACTCCCGTCTTTTATTTTTAACGTCTTTTTGGTATGTTGATAACACTTTCTAATCAATCAGCAATGGAACGACGAAATAGCCAAGGATGCACAGGACTGGGCCAACACCTGCATCTGGGACCACAACCCAAGTGAAGACCGTGAGACAGACCAATGGGAGTGGGTTGGCCAGAACCTGGCCAAGGGATACGGTTATACCATGTACCACTACGTAGATTCGTGGAACGAAGAGAAGGAGTATTACAATTACAACAGGGACACATGTAAGACAGGCGAATCTTGTGGTCATTATACTCAGGTATGAAACGTACAAATGCCTAATTAGCATACCCGGGGGGGGGGGGCTAAATGCCCTTTCTGGAATTTTGTCGTTGTTTGTGATTAATGATTTCGGTTAACCTTTTCTTTACCGCAATAATTCCAACGGCTCTCTCCATTCACTCGGCAAACGTTCGAGATTTGATATATTAGTTATGTGTTCTAACAACATCAGAATGGAATAACATTTTATTTAATTTCCATTGTTACAACACTAAAAAGGATTTATAATAACAAATACATGTGGAATAAGAAAGAAACATGGAATTGACTTCAGTTTGATATGGTACAGTTATATCTCCTATCGTGTATAATGGATACAGAGTTGGTTTGAAATCAACAGCTTCCTAAGTCTCTGAAATAAAAAGGGCGCAGATTTTCTTCAAACCCTAAAATTGCACGTTTGTTATGTTATTTCATCAACATGGGGGGGGGGGGGCGGGGTGGTCTCTACAACCCCCATCCGATCCACCAGAGGATGTTATCATAAGAAGTTAGAAACAAATCTCTTAAATAGCATCGTGTTATCGATCTGGACATGCTGAGGGTTGATTGATATTGTTGGAACTTCCTTTGTTGTTTTGTAAAGATTGATTTGCAGTTAGACTTCATTTCCTTTAAAGGAAACCTAAACCCAAATAATAAGTGTAGGTATTCTGCAAAATGAGATGTATTCCTGCCCTTTCATGTACAATATTCCTTACGAAAATGTACAAGATATATATAAATGAAGATATTCCTTGCATGATGTGATGCCTGTCAGCATGACATGGGCGCAGCCATTTTCTTAAAAATGTGACGTATCTGTTGAAGTTGTACATGTATCATGCACCAAGCTTTAGTTGGAAAGAATTTTTAAATCAATAACGAAACCTTTACTTTTCAATGAAAAAAAATAACAACTGAGATGATAGAAATCATATTAGGTAATAAATAAATAACAGGGGCACAATTGTAACAAATTCATTTATAAATACTACACTATAGCAGTTGACAAATCTATTTCATTTATGAGAAACCTTCAACCCAGAAGAGCACTAACTAATTTATGCAATATGCGTTCTGGCAATTATAGTACAAAGGAGGTGAATGAAATGCTTCATCACCAAACACGTCTGAGAAAGAAGCATCCATAAATTTGAATATATTTACTTGATAAACGACTTCGCATAGTACGTCACATTATCAAGAAAATGGCGATGCCCATGTCGTGCTGAGAAACTGTAATTTATTTTTGCTTTATACCTCTCTCATACACTTTGGTGGGGAATCTGTTAGACGTATGGGTAATAACATAATAAATCTCTCAGAATAAGTAAAGTTATTACTTGGGGTTCGGTTTCCTTTAACTCTGCCATCCCGTGTCTTAATTTGTATTGTAGATGAGTCGTAGCACAGTAGGAAGAATTTCAGGGTTGTTATACCGGTATATATATGATATAATGTAGTATGTATCATGCGTAAGTGAGTTATATTGTATAGTAGCTTCACTTTAATATTATTCTAATTTCATTTTTGTCTCTCCCATTCTGCCATTGTCTCTCTACCCCCCCTCTCTCTCTCTCTCTCTCTCTCTCTCTCTCCCATCCATTTATTCCTTACCCATACACTCTCTTTGTTACACTCATATCTCATATCTCATATCTCATATCTCTTCATATCTCTTTCTACCACTCTCTCTTCTCTTCTCTTCCCTTATCTTCTTTTCTCTCCCTCTCTGTTTGCCATCCCCATCCTATATCCCTATTTTAGGTCGCATGGGCAGAAACTCAATTCATTGGATGCGGCTGGAATAAATGTGGAAAGTATGATCATCTGGTCTGCCACTATGGCCCTGGGTATGATATAGTTATTAATATTACATAATATATATTATTTAAAAGCCCATCCACTACTTGGTACTCCTCGGGTAATAGAGATAAACATCCCCCTCAAAGAAATTAATAGCTTATACTACTCCGTCCCTACATGATGATTCAAAAGTTACCATGGTTGCACAATTCGATATCAACGCAAAATAATCAAATGAAGAAAAAAAAAACGAATTTTTACACAGTAAATCTCCATATCTCTGTTTCCTTTACTATGGTATTTTAGAGGTAACTACAGAGGAGAACGACCATACGAAGAAGGGACGTCTTGTAGCCAATGCCCATGGGGCTACCGTGGCGGATGTTCTGACAAGCTGTGCAAAAGTAAGTTGGTGATTGTAATAATATTCTGATTTTTTTTTAATTAAGATTTTCTGATGATATATACATTTTTTAAAACTACTTTTAGTTACAAACTTTTTATTCCTACCCTGAATAACCTCCACCCCGAAATACAAGTACATATAGCCACCTACTATTCGTTTTTTTAAATAATTTGTAATCGTTCTTTTTTTCTTCTTTCATTCATTATTCCAGTGAGTTAAACTGATGGATGACAACGGGAAGAGATTTGCCGCCCTCTCACGATCACCCGAAGCATCTATATTGGTGAAAATCACAATGAATGAACAGTGATAAAAAATTATAATTATACATGTATTATCAAATCCATGGTTGCATCGAATGAATGGATATAAGGGTGTCTTGTCCTCCTTAAGCTATTATTTAATCCTTATCTGAGATCAGAAAACTAAATAGAATCAGTTATATTGTTTCTTTTGATTGTGAGTTCGTTTAACTACTTGCTTTTTAATCTATAACAAGATCAACAAGTAAAATATTGCTAAAGCTGGAAGTACTCAGAGGAATCACATTTATGAAAGATAAACCGCTTCAGTTGTATTTACACTCTCTGTTCTAACTAGTTTTGTTGTATCAAATGGAGGAAGAGGGATACCATGCTTTAAATCATAAATAATTGCAAAACACCTTCAGTATAATGATCTGATGAAGGCGAGCGCTTTCATGTTAAGATAAGCTAACATGAGTCATTACGTCCTTGTTTTCACGAAGTGACGGTAGTGAGGAAAATCGTAACGCAAAATGAATGCAATTTTTTTAGTTGGAAACTTCAACAGAACTACCATTAATAAGATACATGAACCATCCGTTGGTTTAAAAAAGAAGGAATGACGTCATTTTCCAAGACAGAACTCCCCTTATCTCTGTTCATGACCAATATCTCTCTGTTTGAGGTTCGCCGTACTTTTGAATAAAGTTGATACAACCTTATTAAACTGAATTCAAAAGATAATCAAAGTAAGGTACAGCGCCAATTCGTGCGGAGAAGCCATGTATTATGTTGTCACTCAAAATGACGTTGGCTCAAAATAATAATCTTGGAGATAATATTTCATAGAGTCCAACGCCTCTTTCCAATTTAGCCAATATTTTGTTTTCATGTCAGTCTACACACAAACTGTTAATTTAAAACACCGATTAATAAAGAGTTGAAGATGAAATTATACTAGATTGTTAACAATAAATTTCAGCAACAATTAATATCATACATGATCAGAAACGCGTGCTTTATTTAGTTGTATTTATGTAACTTACGATACGACTTCCGTCCTGATTGTCCGCACAGGGCAATTATTGCCACTTAAAATGGACTGCAACAAAAGGAAAATAGGTGGTGGTGGTTGTGGTGGTAGTGGTGGTAGTTTTGGTGGAGGTGGAGGTGGTGGTGGTGGCGGTTAGGGTAGTGGTATAGGTGATGGCGGCGGTGGCGGTGGTGATGGTGGTGATAATAGTTGTTGTGGTGGTGGTGGCGGTGGTCGTTTGGTGGTGGTGGTAATTATGGTGGTGATGGTGATCGTCGCAGTTGTTGCTGTGGTGGTGGTAGTGGTGATGATGGTGGTAATGATGGTTGTGGTGATTGTGTGAATAGTAGTTGTTTTATAATGTCGTACATAAGAATTGATGTATACTGTGCAGTTTTGAAATGATCACAGACATTAGTATATGATCTACACACAACATAATGTTTGGACTAAATTTTTCTTAGGTTAATTTCTTGTTTAGATTTCGAATAACATGGCATATAAGGAGCAATCCCTTTCAAGAGACATTTCTACTATTATAATGATGTTCTTCCTAACTGATACTTAAAAAAAATGAGAAAGCTTACAAATTATTTGTCATCTTCGCCAGAACTCAACCTTTACGTATTCCGACCTGTATGCATGCAAATGTATGTGGTTGTATGGGTCTGTTTTTACTATTCAAACTGGCGGGTTATAGACAAGGTGTTGGAACATATAATAATACTCTCTTATTGGATATGGTTGACCTTTAAAATCATCGTTACCTGCTAGAATTAAAAACTTTCTACGTAAATTCAAATGAAAATTTTGATTCAACTTGTTTACAGAATACGAAATGAATTAATAACAAATAAAAAAAAGTGAATAAAACGAAAAAAAATGAAAAAATGAAATGAATAAATAAACAAATGAGTGAATAAATAAATAAGGATAACGAAAGAAAGAAAGAAAGAAAGAAAGGAAGAAATAAAAAAAAATAGATCAATAAATGATAAATAAAATAAAACACCAATTTGGCTCTAAAAACAAGCAATTAGAAAGTAAGAGGGCGTCGGAATATAGCATTGATAGGGATGAAACCTACTAACTTTCACCTTTCATTACATTCTATCAGGTACAATCATGTCATTAAACGAAGCACATAGACATATTCTTGTCCAGGGTATTGCGAATTGCACTTTTCAAGCCTGGCTCCTAGAATCATTATTCATCCGGGGCCTCCTGCTCCTGATGAGAGGCAATATTTGCACTCAAATCGATGTCCCGACTCAGATTACCTCGTCTCCTGCCTCTGCTCAAATAAAACGACGGTAGTTTACGTCATGGTCGTACTCCAGTCAATAATCAATGTTTTCCGTATGAGGGTGTCCCATTGTTACGCATGAGCTTCGAGACAGAGGGCTAACAAATCCAGCGTTCCGCTCGCCGCTTCAGAACAATTTCGTTAATAACTGCACACGGTTGTGTATGGGGTAGGAGATATTACCCCTGTAGCATCGTCCTAGGACGTGTATGCATTACTACAATTTAAAAAGCAGACTACATCACCTTTCGTTCCTCGAAGATATTACCCTTCACCTCGAACAGCGCTTTCTAACATAAATTGATAGAAGGTTGTGATTTCGAAGTTGAGTGTTTGTTTCGATTGCGTCATTTCAAGTGCCGCATCATGCTAGACACCTACGCGCCATTCGTGACGGCCTACTGGTCGCAACTACTCGCCGTCGTCGTCGGTTTCGTCGTCGCAAGCTTTGTTCGTCCATCCCGTGATCGCGATGGATCCGATTCATCCAGAACGGGAAAGAACACTCTCAGAGAAAATAACAACATCGCTCAACCGCCTTTGGCGAATGGCGACATCGATCGCCTTGTTGATAACCAGACGAAGCTCGAGTCATGTGAACCGAATGATGCAGGCGATACTGACGGTGAGAAAAGTGTTCATTTCTTGCTTATCGAATGTTTTAGAGTAATTTTGTGTATATTGTTTACAAATTAAGATGTAAATCTACATAAACATGACGCGAGAGTTCAATATAATTGTAATTGTTAATAAATATGCAAATATTTATCAGTAGCATACACCATCATTACATATAACCAATGATTTATTAAACATTTGGTCGTTTATTAAAATTGTATATAAAATTAACATGTACATGCTTGGGAACATGGGTATTTTATATAATACGAGGTCAAATTATACTTTGCAATTACATTTGCATATAGCATATTATAGTGTAAATTTCATTGAACAAGAAAAAGGAGAGTGAGGGAAAGAAAGGTTTAGAGAGATGATATCGAAAGAGTGATGTATTTGTAACTCCTCAGGCATGTGTCAGCAATCGCATGATCAGAGAGGTAGATATCTAGACAGGTGAGTCGAGCATCCTCGTAGTATAGAAGCAGGTAAGACCTGCATACCGCGTGAAAGTTAAGATACGAGTTTGGGAAAAACATTACAAATTATTCAACGTTTGTCTCATTTAAGACCTAGAGTTTCATGAAATCATATTCTTCAATTGTCTCCAAAATAATTAGTTTTCACCTGACAGAAGGAGACGAATTTCGTCAGATATTGTCTTATAGATAAGGTAACTTTTCTTCAGTCTGGAAATAGTGGTTGAAGTTGGATTATTCTGAACAGAACTATCAAGTTAGTGGGTAAGCAAGTCGGCCTTGTACATAACTATATACATACAGTATAATATCTTAGGACAACACTACGTGGCCTATCGTAAATAGGAATAGAGTCCTTGGAAATATATACTGATAACAATGTACACAATCATCTCCGATCAAAGTCTTGACATTTTTTGACGTACCTCCTGCTAGTGCTATGCTACTGCCCCCGTGGTATTTATAGGAAAACCATAAGCTAAAACGCGGAGTATAGTTCATACGGTGCACGTCATATTTGCGTTATCAGCATAATTTTATTTAAACTGCAGAATAAACAGACTGACACTTTGAGGGATGACAAATGTAAAAATAGGACCTTGATATTGAGATTTGTTTGCTCTGACACGTACTAATTTGGCTCACCATACAATATCGTACATAGTAATAGTATATTTTATTGTATTATGTTGACGCCTTCCACTCCATTGCAGGATGTCTTACACAATATTATGTAAAGATGTAACTCCGGTTTATTTCTACATTTGGCAGGTAACACAGATGTCAAATACAATCAACTAGCGTTTATCCTTTATTAAGCATAATAATTATGGTAGTAAAAGTGTCCTTAACTGATGACGATATTTAGAACAATGGTATTTAAAAAAAAATTAATTATAGGCCTGCGTTGTCTGTTAAAACTGAAAAATAATATGTGAGTTTTCTATTGTATTCCCATCAAAGCGGCAATGTCGCATAAAAAATAATACTAAAATGGCCTCCTTCTCAAAATATGACGGAAAAAACAGAGAAGAATTTGGATTACACATGTTTTAGTTGTCCTAAACACTCAAACATGTGTGATGGACGTGCCTGTGATTTTCAGCAAGATGTGAAAAACTTGTTAAAAATATGATGACACCAACACCTTGCAATCAAAAACTATTCCTGCATAATAAGCCATTCCCAAGTACCCTCAAGACAATCATTTTACTATGCAATTGCGGTTCTCGACTTTACTTTCATTTCATTTAATTTCATTTATTTTCATATTTCTCATAAACATACATATACATATACATTTCAAATAAAGTACAATTTGTTTTCTTCTCAATAATACATAATAAATAACAAAGATAAGTGGTCAATATGAAGTACTGATTTAACTAAGAGAAATATGATGGGACCTACATGAAAGCAAACATGTAAAGCTGTATAGTCCAGTAGACGGTACCATATACAATGTACATGACCTGGAAAAGTAGATAAGTACAAGGTTTTTTTGTTGATTTGTGTTCTAGATGGGTATTGAAGTAAATTCAGCTTGGTTGCCAGCTTGGCAACCTTGGGCAACTTTTTTAATAGCCATATTAGCAGAATCATCTAATTAGCATATGTGCAATGTGTAATAATGTTGCTTATCTCAATCCAGGAAGCCTGAAAACATGGATAATACGACTTTTCAAGGGTTTTCTATGACAAGGAATTCATTTATGACACCAATTTTTATTTTTAAGTAATACAATTGTCTTAAATAGCATAATTAGCATAATATGTACAATATATGGACTTTATCGTCATTGTTTATCTATAAAACCTAAAAATGGTGCAATGCAACATTATAAATCACTTTTGAAAGATTAATCATTAATTCATGAGATAATATTCCATGTATATGAAGTGTAATTAGCCTAATTAGCATAATAATCTAATTGGTATATATGTGCAATATGTAATAATGTTGCTAATCTTAATCCAGGAAACCTGAAAACGTGGATAATATGACTTTTCGAGGGTTTTCTATGATGAGGAATTCATTTATGACACCAGTTTTTGATTCCAAGTAATGCAATTGTCTTAAATAGCACAATGAGCATAATGAGCTAATAAGCATGCGTACAATATATGGATTTTTTTCGGGGGAGGGCACGTGCCCCCCCCCCCCCCCCCGTGCTCCCCACGTGGCTACGTGCCTGGTCATCATACGCCTATAAGGTTGGGCTTCAGGCATTGGATTTAATAGAGACTGTCGGAAACACACTGAAGATGGTTAAAGCAGATGATAGTGATGGAATGAATTGATGATGTGGTGAGACAGGTACGTACGTAGGCCAGGGATGTTGAATACAACAGTGCGAACTATGATCTGTCTATGTTTACCAAAGCTAGAACCATTGAGAGTACAAGCCCGACGTTGCTCAAGCTTGTGGCAGAATTCTTGGAAAAGTCATATTATCCATGTTTTCAGGCTTCCTGGATTAAGATTAGCAACATTATTACATATTGCACATAATATGCTAATTAGATTATTATGCTAATTAGGCTAATTATACTACATCTACATGGAATATCTTCTCATGAATTAATGATTAATCTTTCAAAAGTGATTAACAATGTTGCATTGCACCATTTTTAGGCTTTATATATAAACAATGACAATGAAGTCCATATATTGTACGCATGCTTATTAGCACATCATGCTCATTGTGTTATTTAAGACAGTTGCATTACTTGGAATTAAAAACTGGTGTCATAAATGAATTCCTCATCATAGAAAACCCTTGAAAAGTCATATTATCCATGTTTACAGGCTTCCTGGATTAAGATTACAAACATTATTACATATTGCACATATATGCTAATTAGATTATTATTCTAATTAAGCTAATTACACTACACATACATGGAATATCTTTTCATGAATTAATGATTAATCTTTCAAAAGTGATTTACAATCTTGCATTGCACCATTTTTAGGCTTTATAGATAAACAATGACAATGAAGTCCATATATTGTACATATTATGCTAATTATGCTATTTAAGACAATTGTATTACTTAAAAATAAAAATTGGTGTCATAAATGAATTCCTTGTCATAGAAAACCCTTGAAAAGTCGTATTATCCATGTTTTCAGGCTTCCTGGATTGAGATTAGCAACATTATTACATATTGCATATGCTAATTAGATGATTATGCTAATATGGCTATTAAACAAGTTGCTCAAGGTTGCCAAGCTGGCAACCAAGCTGAATTTACTTCAATACCCATCTAGAGCACAAATCAACAAAAAAACCTTGTACTTATCAACTTTTCCAGGTCTGAAAAACTTCTACAGGACTAGTAGGCCCCAGTGAAGTATTTGTGGTAATAAATGGAGGACGGATATACATGTAATAGTGACCAGTCTAAATTAATCAAAAAATAAAAAGGAAATAATAATAAACTTGCGGTGGTGCTGTTTATATTATCCCTTACTTTCTTACAGTGTAGATAAAAAGAACACGTACTTTGAATCACGTTTATCTGCAAGTTCAAGTGGTGTCATGAGATTAGAATAGTTCTAGCGGGGTTTTAATGATTATCCATCAATTGGCATTGCTTGACACACTCAATCTTCGGTATCAAAACATATCGCAGGGTAATACATAACCGCTTCTATCGATTCTCTCTCTCTCTCTCTCTCTCTCTCTCTCTCTCTCTCTCCCTATATCTCCCCCTCTCTCTCTCTCTTTCTCTTCTTGCTTGCCTGATTATAACTGACTTTTTATGTCGAAAAATATCAATTTGGTGCTACCATGCACATCTCATTCAAGCTTTCTTTCAATTACGTCGCCACTAAGTCTAACAGACGCGTACCAATGAAAGTAACACGGAAGTTAGTTGTGAAATCAACCAACCTGTTCTCTGCGAAATATTGTCTTTTTCTGCTGCATTATTGTCTTCAGGAAAATTGGTTCGAAAATCAATAAATCATATAAACTTTTCAAATGCAACTCTATACTATCCGTAGTTAAATCGAAACTCAAACATTCTAATAAAAATGGCCAAAAAACTGCTGTGGTAAAGTGTTTGTAAATATGATTATGTGTGTCGGTATATACTGACACAGGTAACGGTCGTATACATATTTATACTTAGTACACGAAAATCATTGACGCGGGATACATGTAGTAAGCGAATTGCATACATTGGAACATATGTTAACACTCATTTAATAATAATAATAAATAATAATCAAGTTATATTTACCCATGGTATCCACATCAGTATCAATACTGCTCACTGTGGGCCCTGAAATCATTATTGCCCCAGTAAATGCATGGTACCCATTTATAGTCCTGGGTGGAGAGTAGTAAGCGGATCAATGTCTTGTCAAATGACGTTTGTGCAGGGATGGGGTTCGAACCTTTAACCCCCTCGATTTAGAGTCAAGTGAATGAACCACTTCACCCCGAAACCTCCAAATGTTGGCATGTATAATATAGGGTCTATGTTTATAATCAGGTTAGAAAATGTACTTGGGTAAAGATGTATTTACTACTAGATGTAGGCTATGCTAGGCATAACAGACATGTATATCTGTTGGTATTGGTATTGTTATTGGTATTTATTTTCCGTATCACAATGATAAAACAAACAAAACAAAGAAAATGCATGTATATAGTCAAATCAATGGTGTAGTGAATGGCTGGATACCCCATTCAGCTTTGTTAATTATCATTCGTATTAATTCACCTGTCTAATATCATTATACGTCATTATGATATCTCCCTGTTTCACACTTTTGCTATGAATAATGATTTGATAATCTGTTTGAGATGGATTCTAATCAATACGAAAACATAAACTGATTAGGATAAACCTGACAAAATGATATCAAGACTGGCACGATTCTAGCAAAATGTAAATATATACATGTATACACAAACTTGGGTTCTTGCAGTGATTTTCTACATGTGTCTCGTTTAAAATCATTTAGAAACATTTTTGGAGGTGGGCTTGGACTCTCTCCCTGGCTCCCAAGACCAAGACCAAGACCGTTTCACACATGACAAGTGATCTTTAACATGAACCTTTCAACATTTATCTTGACATGCGAACCAACTTGTCTTCTCACAATGGAATAAGCTTGACATTTCAAACCCCAGTCGCAACGTCAAAGCGATTCCAGACTGATCGATTACTCTCCATTAGGGATAATGTATTAGTTTCTTTGGCATGTCGTCGGTCTGGTGTCGGTCTCATCGGTGTGCCTGGGCCCTGCGTTATTAAACTGGACGTCATTAGGTCCTTGTCTGTGTGAATTTGTCACGAATCTGGAAGGTTATGAAAGAAAAGACAATTTTCTCACGGGTTCTCAACCTTCGGCGAGCTTTAACAAAAGGAGTCTCCAAAAATATCAGCAAAAACACACCTTTTGTGTTCGTAATTGTTGTTTCAACATTCAAAGTTCACTTTTGACTGTTTGCAATTTTTCGTCTCCCTCGCTTTTTAATTAACTGAATTATTATTTTTTTTGCGAAAATTCTTCATAAAGGGTTTCAATTTCAAGTCCATATTTTAGTACATAATAAGCTGAGGAAGAAGATAAATACGGTTATGCCATCAATTCAACACAAATTCACAGTATTGACATTTATAGTGCAATGTATTTCAAATTTTGATAAAAACTGTTGTTCGTTTTATTTCCTCTGTAAAAGAGCAAAATCTCAATTAATGTATTGTTAAAAGTAATACAAAGGTTTGGGAAATTTTGAAAATTGGGTGGATAGTGATTCTTTACAATTTTGATATATTTGGATGCCCCTGTGGATGTATTATAAGCACTAGAAAATTTAGCCTCTAAAATACTACTGCTTTCGAGAAAAATTGAATATAAAAATTTACCGGTGCTCCCGGTAAATTTTGATAAATTTCAAACAGCGCCTACGGTCGTACAATGGTAGCTGCGACCATGAAAATTTTACAATAATTATGTAGTTGTGATATATAATTTCCAAATGGGAATAGCTAATCGCCGTTGATTCTCGTCAAGAAACTTTATTTTATAGCTTAATAATATCTTGACCTTGAGAGGGAGCTATACAACATCACGAGTTTATTATTTATAATTTCATAACTTTAGACTCGATTTCAACCGCGACAACGATCAATGATTATTGTAGGATCGCATATGCTTCCAATAATATTCATTTGAACCAAATTCATGACCCCATACCAAAACTTTGTATTACCTTTAAAGCATCTCAAAGCACATTTTGGCTAGCAGGCTCTAAATCCTAGACAATGCGTTTAGTTTTTGAATGGCGTTTGACTGAAGTCGAAGGCCAATAATTGGAATTGCACAAATCGCGCCTTGCTGTGACATAATTTTATATCGTATTGTACTATCCCGCAATTGTTTGAATAAACAATTCTCAACAAAACATTGTATATATTCGATATAAACTACGTCCCGGTACCCGTTATCAAAGGCACCACTAGCATAACCAGACCTCAGAAGCTAAACATTAAAATTGACTGACTTCAAATAATCGTTTTCAGGTAAAACTTATCACAATTTATTAATATCATATTTTCCCAACCCATACACAACAGACCGTCCAACTAGCGCATTTAAATGGATTGCCTTTTCTCCAGCCCAGTGATGCTGCCACAATACAGCATCAACGATCTCTTCACTCGAATGAGGTTACATTCATCATGATCACACTTTGATTAGCATGAATTATGATTTCGCTGCACTTCTCGGCTCGCTGGTATTATCTTTATCGTGCCCGTTAGCCTCATATAAATTGCCTCAAAAATTGTGAAAAAAATATGAAGCATTCACGGCTGTATTGTTTCTTTGTCACACACAAAAAAGGAGAAGCTATTTTAATCATAGCACAGGGGGTTGTTTCATAAAGATCCTAAGTCGAACTTAACTCTTAGTTGGACTTAACAATCATGGAGAGCCATTTGTAGCCATAAAATTCAATATTTTAGACTTTTCATAAATTCCACATCAAGAACATGAAATCTTCTTGTTAATAGAAAATTTGAATGATTTGAATTAACATTTTATGCCTTTTTAAATAACTTTTACAAAATATTAGCATAGATGCTAACGGATTTCCATAATTGTTAAGTCCAACTTAGAGATAAGTTGAACTTAGGATCTTTGTGAAACACCACCTCCCCTCCCAGATATACATATAACAAAATCATATCGATATTAAGGCAAGTACAATGTAATTGTTGTTAGAGGTGATTTTCCGGTATCTTAACTAACCATAATTTTCCGTTAAATGCTTTACCATATGGCACCAGTTGCAACGACTTGGTTTCGAACCCGGGACATGAAGGTTCGGAGATCACTGCCCTACTGGTTCGTTCCAACAAACAATTACACACATTTTTGTTACAGAACCACCGAGTTAAAAATACAAAACTTGGTGCACCTAATTCACCATCAACAATTTATCCATCTTATGTGTATGTGTGTGTGTTTGTAAAATGCTTCGGGACCTATGTCAGTTCACTTTAGTGTGGTATGATGCTGACCCTCCCTTACCAACATCTGCAAAAGGTATTCACTAGTTCCCTTTAAGATTGATAGATGGGTTGATGATGTATGCATACATACTTCGTCGGCTATTGATAGTAATGACGTTGTACAGTAGATCAAGCTCATAAGTTCATGTTTATCATCCGTGTGTATATATTTTGTTTTACCAATGTTTACCAATGTTACCAACAGTTGTGGATACAGTGGCGTACGCAGGATTTTTTCAGGGGGGGGGGGTTAAAATCGGGCTCAAAATTTCGCAACGACTCAGCCAGCCGCTGAATAAGCGGGGGGGGGGGGGGGGAGGGGTAAGAGGACACTTTTTTTTTTTTTTGGGGGGGGGGGGTCTCGAAATTTGAAAATTTGACATTTTGTTCCGTTGGGGGGGGGGGTAAGGTCACCTTTTTGGGGTCAGCTATTGGCATAATTTTTTTTTTTTTTTTTTAAATTAAAAAAAAAAAAAAAAAAAAAAAATCAATAAATAAAAGGGGGGGGGGGTTCGAAAAAAAATACACATAACATACATATAACAAAAAATCAAGGGGGGGTTTAACCCCCCCCCCCCCCCCTGCGTTCGCGCCTGAGTGGATAGTCATATCATTGCCAATAGAGTAAGTCCTCCTTTGCTTTGTGGTTATATCGGTTGTAAAGTCATGACCAGGGCAATACAGGTGACTGGATTCATAACAGATGAAGAGGAAATGAAGGGGGACCGTAAGAGAATCAGAGGGAGGTGGACGTGAATGTAACATAGAAAACGAATGAACAGGGAATAATGATAATGGGGAGAATTGTTACAACTTATTGTCTTATGCGATGAACAGCAACGACTCAAGACCCTGAACACATCTCAACAGCATGGATGACTCAGACTCGTAAAGTTTGAAAATGTACGATGTTCAACATACGTTTTACAATGATAAAATATATACAAATGAAGAGAGAGAGAGAGAGAGAGAGAGAGAAAAAAATAAAGAGATTGGAGAGTGAAAGAAAGGGGAGAATTTGGGAAAGAGGGTATTGCCCTTTTCAATGAACCAATAATTTATATCACTTCTTTTACTCCTTCTCCTTGTTTTTTCTTCTTGTTCTTGTTGTTTCTTGTTCTTGTTCTTCTTTTTCTTCTTGTTCTTGTTCTTGTTCTTGTTCTTGTTTTTGTTCTTCTTCCTCTTCCTCCTTCTTCAACCCAGGTAATGATGTGGACGTTGACTGGGAAGCGTTGGCATCTGGAGGACAGCACATACCTTACAGTTTACCGCGGTATAATGACGATGAGATGACACAGCGGTCAATTCAGTTTTACCGCGACATGAACCAACGGCGATCCGTACGACTTTTTTCTACAGATCCCGTTCCAGCAGAGGTCATCGATAATCTTATTCGAACTGCAGGTATGTCCCTGTAAAAACAATAATCATGATAATGATAAACGAAAATGTACAAGGGTTTGATACATCTGACTAGATTAAAAGGGAAGTTAAATCTTTCTTTGAAGGAATAGGGCATATACCAAATCAATTGTCAATATTAAAAGAGTACACATCAGCTTTCAGAAGTGTATGGGAGTAGGAATAGATGAGTGAATATAGGTGTAGAAATAATCGTACTGTTACTATTATAATAATAATGATAGAAGCATGTATAGTAGTAATGTTAATAGTAGTAGTACTAGTACTAGTAGTATTGGTAGTAGTAACAGTATTAAAACGTAACAACCTATCATATATCATTATAAAAAACGCCTCCATTTTTCTTCAGGAACTGGTCCGAGTGGAGCGCACACCGAGCCCTGGACCTTCGTGGCTGTGAAGGATGTCCATCTCAAGGAGCAGATAACAGAGATCATTGAAGCCGAAGAGAAGATCAACTATGAGAAGAGGATGGGTCAAGCCTGGCTGGATGATCTTAAGAGTGTAGGGACTTCCTGGAGGAAGCCGTACCTCAAGACAGCTCCTTATCTTATTGTCGTCTTCAAACAGGTGAATGTTAGAGGAGAATGCAGGTTGTTATCAAGTTTACAATAATTTTTGGAGAAGCTATGATCTAGAGACAGCTCTTTGTCTTATTTTCGTCTTTAAATTGATAGAAGTGTTAAAGAACACATTTTGTTCAGTAAAATTGAAAATAACAGGCAAGTGTTAAAGAGGGTGTTGGGTCTGGTAAAGATAAAGGGTTATTTCTTTGGAAAAGGCATAATTTTAATATACGCATACAAAACGGAAAGGTCCCCTTAGACACGTCCTTATCTCAATGACGTTTTTAAACTGACAAAGATTTTTAAGAGAGTGTTTGGTTCGGTAAAGGTAAAAACAAAAATTCAGAGAAGCCACATCTGAAGAGAGCCCTTTATCGTTTTTGTCGTTATAAATGGGTTGATATCAAAGAAGGTGTTGAGATAGGTAAAGTTGGAAGTTATGAGTGAGCTTTTCCCTCCTGTTTGTTGTCGTAATGGAGATGAGTAGTACAAGTAACGTCGGTGAAAAGTATTGCCCATGAAATAACACAGCTTCACAAACAGAATGTAGATTCTGAGCAAAATTCAGAATATTACCCCACATTGTCTTGTTTGCTTGTGCTGTAGGATTGTAGATCCATTATAGCACATTGCTTTGTGATTCGGAAAACCATATAATCACGATATTCTTTGTTCTGTTATATTTTCTCTATGATAGTCATACGGTTTTCGAGCTGATGGAAGAAGGAAAACCCATTATTACCACGAGACCAGTGCAGGAATCTCTGTAGGATTACTCCTTGCTGCCATTCAGGTAATCATACCCATGCACGAAATCACTGTGTGTATGTCTATCTCATGTTGCCCTTTTGGCAATCGTTATTTCTACTGTGAGTGTCACTGTTGGACTACCTAAGGCCGCCAGTCAGGAAATTATTACCATAAAGGTTTGGGAAACGCTTGACGACAAGTCCTGTCCTCTATCCAGGTAACCATTCCCGGGATAACTATACTCCAGTATCTCTGTTTAGGACTATATTTGCCTCCCATTCAGTAAGATCAGAGTCTTTTCTGACCTAGCGCCAATCCAATCGGATATCACTATACGAATCACCACGTCGTTGTGGATATCGCTGTAGGACTACTTCTGTCAGCTATACACGTAGTAATTAACATGAGACCAGTTTGGACATCTTTATAGGACTTTTCTTATATAGTCGCGGCAGTCGCCATTCAGGTAATCTTTAACAAGAGACCAGGACCCTGTTTCATAAAACTCGTTATCAATAACAAATGCTAAATTTCTATGACAAATTTGCGCTCAGCCAATCAAATGCGATGATTTCAGTAGCTTACTGTAACTTGTTGTTAAACAAGGTGTATGAAACAGGGCCCTAGTTTGTATAGTTGGCACCAGTGGCGTACCTGGGGTACTCCGTCAGGGGGGGCAAGCGACCGAAACAAACAAAAAAGGCGATGCTAATTTTCACTTCTGGCGAGCGAGCGAGCAAAAAAAAATCTGTAAGTAACGTTTGGTATATAAACTGGTATTGTTGCAAGTTGGGGGTGGGAACATTCACTTGTTAGCGACGTTAATTTCATTTTTTTGCAAACGAGCGTAGCGAGCAAGAAAAAAAATCATTTCTTTTTTAATAATTGCCACTTAAACTTGGTTCAATTGTCCATGCAGGGCGCGGGAAAAATATTGTGTTTAGGGTGATTTTATACTCATCTTAGCTAGCGAGTGAAAATACATCTTTCTCTCAATGAATTGCTATATAAAATTTGTTTCATTGTTGCAGGTCGGGGGCGGGCACAATCGTGTTTAAGGCAATGTCAATCCCATTTTGGCGGGCAGGCAACCCCCTACATTTCTCTTTTTAATGATATTGTAGCAGGTTATAGTGGTGGGCACATAATTCCACGAGCTAGCGAGCGAAAAAAATCACTTCTCTTTTATAGGGTTCATTGTTCCATGTCAGAGACGTGATTATTAAAAGCGGTGTTATTTCTATTTTGGCGAGCGAGCGTAGCGAGCGAGCAAAAAAAATCACTTCTCTTTTATAGGGAAAATATGGTACATAAAACTTGGGTTCATTGTTCCAATGTCAGGGACGTGATTATTAAAAGCGGTGTTATTTCTATTTTGGCGAGCGAGCGTAGCGAGCGAGCAAAATGTTTGTAATGATAATTGGTTCATAAATTTCAGATTTTTTTGTTGCAGGTCAGGGCTTACACAATCATGTCTAAGGTGATGTTAATTCCGTTTTGGCGAGCACGAGCACACCAAAACTTCTTTGAATAACGTTTGGTACATAATTATTAACTGGTTGTTGCAGGTTGGGGCGGGCACGTTTGCGGTGTCAATTCCATTTTGGCGAGCGAGCATAGCGAGCAAGCAAAAAAATAAATTCTCTTTTAATAGAAATTAATAAATAAACTTGTTTTTATTGGTGCAGGTCAGGATGGACGCAATCGCGTTTAACGCGATTCAATTCTTTTTTGGCGAGAGGGCGAAACAACTCTTCCATTTTTAATGATATTGTTGCAGATCAAGGGTGGGCACAATTGTTTCCAAAGCGATGTCTATTCGTTTTATTCGCGAGCGAGTGTAGCGAGCAAGAAAAATGAATTAGTCTCTTTTAGTAACATTTGGTACATACATTGTGTGTTATTGTTGCCATGGTTGCAGGTCGGGGCCCGTCGGGGCACAATTGTATTCTAGGTAATGATAATCCTTTTCTTTTTTCAGGGGGACGAGCAAGTGAAAATATTTAATACAAAATAGGGTAGCAAGCAGTTCGCGCCAGCGAAGAGTTTCGAATTTGTTATACCACTTATATTTTCCTATTTACATTTGTCTTAATTTTTCAGGGCCGTATGCGGAATATTTTTCTGGTGGGGGAGGGGGAAAGATGCGTTAAAAGTTTTCGAAGAATCTCAAAAGCAAAAGGATTGAAGGGAGTTCGAGCGACTGAACTGGTCATGAGAGTACTTTTGCATTTTCAAAAGTAGAATTGAAGTATTTGGTATAGGCCTATACTACATTTTCGGGAAAAAAAACTGTACGTTTTCAAAATATCTTGGGTCAACTGCCCCCCCCCCTCTGGTGCGTACGGCCATGGTCTTTTTTTTAATTTCCCCATTTTTTTCCTTTCCTTTTCTTTTCCCTTTTTCTTCCTTTTCTCTTCTTCTTCCTTTTTTCTTTCCTTTTCCCTTTTTCGTTTTTTCTCTTTCTTTCCTTTTTTTCTTCCCTTTTCCTTTTTTCTTTTTCTTTCCTTTCCTTTCTTTTCTTTTCTTTCCCCTTTTCTTTTTTTCCCCTGGAGCCCGTCAGGGGGGGCACTCTGCCCCCCCTGCCCCCCCCCCCATAGGTACGCCAGTGGTTGGCACTCATTCCCTCCATACCTTAATTTTACAAATTCTTAGCTCGCGACTAAACATAATGTAAAGGAATTTGATTCTCATTCTATTTCTTATCAACTTCTACCTCTGTGTCATATTTCCATAGAATGCTGGTTTGGTGACTCTCACAAGCACCCCTATGAATGCTGGACCCAAGCTTCGTTCTCTGCTGGATCGACCAATCAATGAGAAGGTACTACTTCTTCTACCCGTGGGCTTCCCGGCTAAGGATGCTACCGTGCCCGATTTCAAACGCAAACCATTAGAACAAATTCTGATCGTCAAATGAAGAAGATGCATGTACAAGGTATATATCCAGCATGTTTAGTTGGATATTATTAGGATTACATGACGCCTTTTAATAGAAAGTTCATTTTTATGAGTGTTCGTTAACTCTGAAAATTGTTCACAATTCCGAAATCGTTCGTAATTCTGAAATTGAAATAGGTTCGTTTTTTGAAAGGTTCGAATTTACGGAGAGGGAATATCGAATATAGGCATCTGTAATGAATAGAATGAAATCTTGAAAACCGATCACAGAATTTCTCTACCCCATCAGTTCTATCCTCAATTAGTGCATGGACATATACTGCCCATCGTTTTAGCCCTTTTTTACAGGCCACAAGGCGGAGCGGAGGAGCATGATGTAAGGGAATTTTTATTAAATTGTCTACTATAGCCTTTAATGTTCAGTGGTTGTTGTTGATGTTTTGTTGTAAGTCTAAGTCCTGGTCAATCAAGACAAGTAATTAATGAGAATGAATTTATTTTGATGTACGAATGGTAATCGTTTACTCCGTAAGAATGTTTTTATCAACCAACTCTACCAAGTTTTAGTTTTTTGTTCTTCTCGATTCATCGGTGTAATATTTTCCGTCCCCTTAAAAAATACACGCGCTATCAATAAAAGCTCACTGCCTGCATACTGCTCTCATCAGTTAGATATAAAGAATGTCTATTTTATGCCTCAAATATTCATGCATGAGCTCCATAATACAAACGTCATTTTCTTGATAAATTTAAATTTGAATTTGATCAATCATCAGAACTTCATGTTATTCCCTATTTTCGTATGGGAATATTTATGTAAATTAGTAATGTCAATTTTCATGACATCATGATTCATAGAGATGAATAAAATCTAAATTTCATGAATAAAAAGGGAAGTGAATGTGGCTGGCACTAAGTGCCTCATATACCCAGCTAAAATTAAATTTAAAGAAGAAAACAAAACACAGCCTTTTACCTCTGTTTGCCATAGTTTATATCCTTCTTTATTAAAATCACATTATTTTTTAATGTAAATTTGTAAAAAAAATTGATGTAATATTTTCTGAATCAGGATTTGCATAATTGTTGTGTTTATTTTGTCAGAACCATCAAATTCCACCCCTCTCACTGTCCCCGGGGTTTTCTTTTATCATTAATATATCATCTTCATGATTACATTCTTTGAGGGTAATCAATTTGAGTACAATCACATAAGAGGGGGGAACGACCAATGAAAACAAAACATGGGGGGGGGGGGGGGTAATAACAATGACAAGAAATGCGTGTGAAGAACCATAGGTCTCATATTTTGATGTCTGACGAATAATGCATACGAATGATGCATCTATTTTCATTTTGTGTGCACGAAATACGAATTGCCCCGGACGAAATTATTTCTTATTTTAAAGAAAGTCCTTTAAAAAACGGCCTGAAGTTTTTAACAGGGTCACCTTTCACTTCGGTACACTGATGCTGATGCTGATTTAGTATCATACCACGACTTTGACAGTTTATCTAAAATATACTATGTTGCGTTATAGCATCATAATTTGGGGGTTAAGAGTTGATTAGAGGTGCTATAAACAAATTACATATTAGTCTTACGCCTTTTTATATTGGTATGATAGAGACACAACCAGTAATAGCTGTTATGGCCTTTTTCAGTATGTTTTGGTTTGTTTTGGTTTGGCTTATGGAATTTGATAAATAGCCAGGAATGGCCTAATTGTAAGAATTAGAAAATATTGTTAAAATGTATGAAGTAGTATATGAAAAATAAAAGTGGAGAGAGATGTCCAAACTACTTTTGGCTAAAGCTTAATGGTATGCTATATCGGCTATAGTATCGGCTATAAGGTCAGATGATAATTTCAAAATTAAATCAATGTATGTTGTGTATATAGTATTTCAATCTCTTATAATCTTGTATAAAGTGTAAAATGTTTATGCTTGTTATAATTTAGTATTAATCTTGAATTTGCAAAGGCCCATGTACATATTTTAGGGATATGGCTAAAATAAAGGTTGACTATACAATTGATTTTGGATATGATCAATTTATTTATAATTATTGTTTACGCCCCCTTTCCTTTCTCTCTCTCTCTCTCTCTCTCTCTCTCTCTCTCTCTCTCTCTCTCTCTCATTCTCTCCATCCCCTATTCCCCCCTCTCTCCCCTCCCCCCTCTCTCTCTTTCTCTTCCTCTCTCCCCCAACATCGAGCCCAAGTATAGTCAAGCTAAACAAAACGTCATTAAAGAGCGCCATCTCCAGACAGGAATCAGCTTAATCAAGGTTTTCATTCAATCACAAACGTTGTCCTCTTTACGGGGATCGAGTAATGTCACTCGCAGGTTATCTTGTGTTTATGACTTCCGAGTGTGATTTGGTACATAACATGATTAATATTGAAATACCTGCAATAATTTCTTCGATAAATGAATCATACAAATAATAACCACACACATGTACAAACCCCAACCACTCACAAACCGACGTGAACACATACAAAAATATATATGATACGCAAGCTCGAGGAATTTGTTCTAGCTTTGTTTTGTTTTGGATAATGTCGTTGTACGATATTGATCATGAAAAAAGGGTATTCTTCAACAAAATGAAGGCAATTTTTTAATTTTTTATTTACTTGCTTTCGTCAATACTAAGTCTTTATTTATTCATTTTTGTTTACCGTTGAATTATTTTATGACAAATGTGATGGGTCCCCTCAAGTCATAATTAGCATGATTACAGTTTACTCGGGGTGCTGGCATTATAATTATGTAGAGTGATGTATAACATTGGAAATAAGGTTCAAACATGCAAACACGAAATCAGTCTGTTTGTTTGAATTACTTAATATATTTAATGAACGAACACTGATTCTAAGGAAAGTTAATTGACCTGTTTGTACTTGCTATCTATTAGCTTAGAGATCAGGCATTCAACATGTTGGACTGAGCTCTTTAGGAGATTTGAGCTATTTCTATCAAAAATCCGTGTTTATTCTCCCACATGCATTTGGATAAATCTACCAAAAAAATTAATTATATTTTACACGCAAAATAAAACAAAGAATTTTGTTTTAACTCTCTATTTAAAATATTTCAATATTTGATCAAATGAATTTTTTCAATCATTGAATAAACAAAATATGATAGAATTTTAAAGGACCATAATAAATTATGTGATCAGTCTTTTAGACGCTAAAGGTTTTTATTTCCGTACCAGCCAGTAAGTATCATACAATCAAAATAGATGAAGATATTAAGCGATAAAGGATTTTTCTATATTGCCATGTTTTCCATCCCAGATGAATTGAATCTAACATTGATAATGAAGGCTTGACATTATTCAGGTAGGAATTAAATCAAACTTCAAATTTCTCATTTTGTGAAAAATCAACTTTATAGTTGTTTTGTATTCATTACAATATTACCCCCTTAGATTCTTAGTGAATGCGTCCATTGTACTTTAAACCAAAAGTTTTAACAGTAATATTTGACGGACAGTTTTCTATTCGACGCCACTATATTTTATTTGCGGCTATCATCGTCTTTTCTTGCAGGCTATTAGCGGTGACTTCCTGGCGCCTATAATTATCAACCCATAATCGTCCCCTAAACATAAACCTCTTTTTATAGAGAAGTTGATCTTTTTGTTAATGTAACCTTTCATGTATCTTTGTGATAGGTTGATTACAGCCAGACTTGTGAGAGCAGGACAGGGGGCGCCATGTTCCTCGCGTTACGATATGTAAAACTGTTGATAAGTGTAGCTTTGCGAAGGATTTTCACACCTTTGCGTTATTGATAGGGTAGTGATACCACTAACCAACACCACTTCCTATTCTTGAGGGGGGTATAGTAGGTGTCTAGGAACGTGAATGGCGGTTGGGATGGGTCCTTGAGATAGTATACTCGTCTTAATAACATGAATGATCTTTCATGGTCTATCTAAATGTTAACATGATGGGGAGCAGGGGGAGAAATGCTCCTTCCCTTAGAGAAACTTAACACAAATAGACGACAGTGTCTCTAAGATGTTTTGTTCATCGAGATATTGGTGTAATATAAAAAGATTAATCATATTTAATATGATAGCCTTAGAAAATAAGCCTATGCATTCTAATGCTATCGATCATGAACTTACAAACTATATGGCTTAAATTCCCATTTCCCTTATCGTAACATAATCGGCTGGTCACCAATTGGGGTGATTCATCATATACCACCCCCTATCTATTTGTCTATCCTTTCCTCTCATCTGACCCTTCAACTAAATAATCCTGATATCCATACAGGTGGTTTGTAATGACGTTAAAACCTGATTCATCCGTTTCAAATCAACAGATGCAGGAATTAAAACACCAATGTAACCACAAATTAAGCCGATGATTGTAATGAGCAATTTTGATTAATCAAACTGCCATTGAAAAGAGACGTTATTTTTGCTTGACACAGATACAAAGCAAAACTCACTTTAAACGCAGGAAGGGTAGAAAATTTTTTTTGGGTGTGACAAATAGGACTGAAGTCATAAAAATGTTATTTACTTTGTATCGCTTTCATTGGTTTACTTTAATGATAGGTCGTACTTAGCCAGTCTGTTTCACGCCTCCGAGTCCCATATCTGATAATAGTCATTAATTCGACAATCGCCCATCGCTTGTCATTCCCCCCTTTCTTGGGTACTCCCCATGTTGATTTCCAACCCCTCCTCTAATGACTCCTTAATTATCAGTTGACAAGGAGGCTGGACAGTGGTAACAATGACCGATTTTCTTTTGCGTTTTGTGGTTGTTCTCGATGTAAACTCCCTTCATCGGAGACCTCCCACACTAAATAGTGTTTGGAAAGAGCAAGAGAGTAGTGACAGGTTAAGTGGTCTCAAGATTGACACCACATACTGCCTTTCTCCCATCCCATGATACTGTGACAATAGGATCAAGAAAGAAAGTCGTAAGGACCTTTTAATAGCATCTCCCAAAATTATTCCCCACTAAATTGTCCTGGCTTATTTCCTGGACAATTAACTCTCCTCCTTTTCCCTTCCCCCTTTGATTTTTCTTTGAGAAAAATACAGAAAAGTTTTCCTCTCGCTTTTCAGAAGACGTCTCCCAACCGATAATCGATGGGCTATTGTTGTTGTTGTAGGTAAAGTGTATTATATTACGTAGTCTGGTTAATAAGTGAATGAAAGGACGAAGATCTACTCCTGAATGAGCTCCAGAGGGAGTATGGGTCGGTTGGTGATTAGTACCACAGCGGGATTCTATTCAAATCTCATCCATTTGAAAAGGTGTGTATTATCGCTGAATTGACCAGCCACGCAAGACTCTTTCTCCTGTACCCGTCCATCATGACAGCTTTAATTAGTCTTCCCTCTAAATTGGGGGATAACATTTGTTCATTTGGCAGCCAGCTTGGGGATGAAGTGTGTTACGAAGTGAAAAGAGTTTGTGAAAAAGAGACAGTGATAGATTAGCTGTGAGTGACATACGTGGCAAGCCAAGTACAACTAAACTGTACAGAGAAGCAGAGGAACAGAATGCCGATGCCAACATTCATCCACCCATATCTTACTCAGGATGTTAGAAATAATGATAAATACTAAAGCCAAATCAAATAATCCCTATCTATGATTTGATAAGACATGCTTCATGGAATATAAATAATTAAATTCCATAAAAAAAGAAATTATGGAATCATAAAAACACAAATACTTATCTAAGTTGTTCAAAAAGTTTCCTTTCTTCAAATTGATTAATGATCCTATACCGATAAAATGCTGGTATGATTTATTTTTTATTTCAAGTTATTTGTTCGAAAATCTACTTCGGGTAACATTTTACCTTTGACCTTTGACCTAGTCAACCTAAGATCCTTTCGGTTTATTCTCTCAAAATGTGATGATAAAGCTCAAAATACATGAATGATAAAGTTGACTATAGAAGTCATGTGATTATAATCAGTTACATTGTGAATGAAACTGTCTGGAAGCCATCGGGAAAAGGATTGTTATTTATTACATAAGAGTTTATATTTTTCTGTGAGGTTTTAGATGATTAGAAATCGACTCAGCCTTGCTGAAAATCAGATGCACTGCACAAAGAAACAGACATATGGGACTACACATGCGTGTGGAATGAACTTTTCAGCTATGTCTCGTTATTATGAGGAAATTTGAAAAGCAACCTTTTTTCAGGGACATTTATACTAATTTATATTTTTCCTGACTGATTTACAACAAAAAGAGAAAACCCATAGTTCATCTTCACCAAAACTCAAAGTACTGTTTAATGTGACGTAAATGTGGCACGTCATTATGAATATTAAAAAATAAAAAGAAAGCTAGATAGCAAATGTTATTTCACTGAATGCTAAAATGAGAGATCGCATGAGCGAGTGTTAGAGAGAGAGAGAGAGAGAGAGGGGGGCGGAAAAGAAGTAATATTATGGAGGATATTCATATTCATGACATGCAATAAGTCAGTTCACCTTTGGTGTACAACCGTTACACATTTAGTTGATAAATGATTTACTTATCATCAGTGTTTTGAGTTCTAGCACGTCGCAAGAGATAAATAGTTATTATATGCAATCGACCGTGAACTTAGTATTCTCACGTAGGCTATTTGATTAAAGAAAAACAATATCATTGTGCCCTTTTCCTCTCTTCTCTCTGCCTCCGTCTCTCTCTGTCTGTCTGTATGTCTCTCCCTCTCTGTCTTTATGTTACAAATATAATTGTCTCTCCCTCTGTCACCCTGTCTCCCTCTCTCTCTCTCTCTCTCTCTCTCTCTCTCCCTCTCTCTCTCTCTCTCCCTCTCTCTCTCTCTCTCTCCAAGATGAAATAGTCATGATTTCTATAAAACATGACAAATACATTGTGGTGTTTTATTTAGGCATTTTAACAGGCCAAGTGTGAAAGTACACTTCGTTCATAATAATAGAGAGAATAGGGGATATAAGTGGACAGAAAGAGAGACAGAGAGAGGAGTGGAAATAGACGACGCCCCCTTTCCTTTCTCCAGAGACAGAGAAAATACATTATCTAAAATACATAACAATAATGCACCACTTGACGTTTTGCATAATGTCATGAATATCAGGAATCGCAAAGCCGATACGAATTGTCTTGAGAAGGATACTCCAATGTGTTTCTCCTGTAAGTAAGGTAAGTGGTAAATCTTCATTTTATACCGATTCCTTCATCCATCCATCCACCATTCTATTCAGGCCATCCATTAGTATATTTGCATTCATTGATAATTTTGTGAATTATCTATTATTTCTTAATAAATTCATTCATTACTTCATTCAATGATACAAACTAATCCTATAATTTCACCGATTCATCTATGCTCTCACGCCCTCTATGTTCTATCACTTCGCTCTTTGTTATGTACATGTTCTTTATAACATGTGCTCACATTACAACATATATCCTCTCCAATTCATAATCAATCGTTATCCTACCCAGCAATTATGCTTCGATTTCATTGATTCAAATACTGCCTATTTACATTAGTTTTGACACAAAGAAGTTAAATCGAATAGCAGCTAAGCGACAGATAAACTTCTCCGACCACCGAATGCTTTTACATTGCGCTTCATTAATTAATGAATATTGAAAAACAGTTCGTATCTGTGAGCAACTATACGTCACAATACGAAACACAACGTTTCATCGTAGAGACATGCATTTTTAGTTTGTTTATCGTTCTTTTGATATTTTATTGTTTATTTTTGTCATAAAAGCACACCACGTAATTGAGAATCGCTTGATTATTTTAAATGTGTGAATTTAATCAAAAACTCGAAATACGACACAAAACAAAAGTTATTATTTCTCTTTCTGATAAATCATATATTTAATATTCACTGTCATGTTGTACACAATACAGATGCAGTAAACCACATTAAAATGAATAAACACAGACTACAAGGATAACATGTACGTTTTGGAAATAAACGATCGGCATTTCTCCATTGCATAGCGAATAACTCCCTTATAAACATAATTTTTTGCTTCTTTTATTGAATTCATGTTCAGTCGCAATTCAGCTTGATATGTTGGGGAGAAATCTAAAAGATATGTTTTCTATCACATTAAACGGAGGATCTAAGCTGGAGGAAATGAAAGTTGAAGATGCGAGAATTCAAATAATTTTTGTTTAATTACCGAAAAGAGATTGGGGAAAGGAACTAAACATGACGAGGAGGGTCGAGAATGATTCAAGTAATGAAAGTTAAGAGAGGTAGGGAGAGAGGGAGGGAGGGAGAGAGAAAAAGAGAGAGAGGGGTCGGGGGACAAAGCTAAACAAAGAAATTAAAATGATCGGGTCATATATTTGTAAATGACATAATAAATTTCATCTTTTTGCTAAGGGAGATTTTAAAAAATCAAACTCTCTCCAATGGCAATTACGGGCTAAGCATTTTGTGTATCAAAGTGTGGCGACATACATGTACATGTATTACATGAATTCACATATGAGTTCTTGTTTTGGGGTATGCACGATACGCTTTCATATCATAATGACAAATATATCATCGTCTTCGGAACTCATCGAGTTGTCTTCAGAGATTACAGAAATTAAGATTCATTTTTTAAATTCCGAAATAAAAGTAAAGAGGAGAAGTTGTTCACATTTTGGGGGCACCCGGCACATGATAATACTAACACTTCAACCTGTTAACAAAACAAAAACACAAGGACTGCCTATATTTTCTACCATATTTCAAAAAGAACTCTCATAAAGTATAAACGTAACATGGAGTACATGATAAAGCTGTAACATAGAATATATCATTTATTATACATTACATATTTACATTGGCATATTTACATATATGAGTGCGAATGATCGGAGAAAATGATTTAAGCTAGAACACAATTTTTATGTTGCGTTTCATTATTGGATAATACATGCTACTTGATGAAGCACACACATAACCTGATTATTATGAGTCTAATGCTAATGGAAATGTTGTTGAAAATGAATCGGAGTGCAAAGTTATCATTGTGGTTTTGGCCTTTTTTCGTGGCAGGCCGTGGCAATCTTAAACATGTTGAGATATCATTCACAAATTTATCAACTTACTTCTTATGATAAAACTCAGTCCTGATTTACGTGGGTCTTCTTAGATATTTGTTGTTGTCATCTTGTACAGACTACAGAGCTGGGTTTTAAGCGATTGTTTGCTTGTTTTATTCAACATTGATCATGAAATGTTCGGTAAAAATATAAATAAACATCCAACATCAGTTTAGAAAGCACACGAATTTTCACTGTCATCAACATAATGTTTAGGGTAATTTGGGGATGGAGCGGGTAATAGATTTTTAAGGGAATACTGTCGCGTTTATTTAAAATAACTAGCTATGATATAATTCATCTAATCAGCATCTTGCTTTTGCTCTTTAACATTTCTTCCAATGTGTAAATAATTATGTGCTGTGACATAAATGAATATCTTTTACGTTTAAATCAGAAACAGAAGGTGATATAACGGGGCAAGAATCATATATAAATAGGATAACGTAAACATAAACTGATATACTACTTCAAGTACGGAGACACGGGCGTGAACGCTGATCCCGCCCTTGGATCGGTAGATGAAAGTGAGAGATGATGATGCGGTGGCTGACACAGCGGAATCGAGGTATTCTCTGTCATCATCCCGCTATGATGCGACGCCGATGACGACGGCGACAGCGAAACATGGGAGAAATGGGAAGGAGAAGCAGCATCGATGGATGATCGCGGTGATGAGAGATGAGGTATCATCGCCGTGGTCATTGACGTCGAAGATGGTGAGGCGAATGGCGACATCGCGATCATAGATGAGGCGGAGGAAGATGATGACGGCGACGATGACGATAGAGGACTGATGGGTGTGTGCGGTGATTGAGAGAGCGAAGCTGGAGATGGAGGTAGGAGATTCGGTGTCGATGATGACGGGGTTTTTGTGTCGATGCCTTCCTTGTCACGTCGCTCACGTGCTCGCCTATTTTGGAACCAAATTTTGACCTGGATAAAGAAAAAGAAGAGAACAGAACCCATTAACCTTTCATTTCAAAATATAAACATTTACATTTTAATGAGTATTAAAATTTAACTAATTGGCGTCTCTATACATACTGTACAACGAAGGTTGCAGTTAATTGCATGGATTTATTACAATCACTTGAATAAGCAAAATATTATCTGCTGTGTTAACTGTTCTCGAAACCAAAACAAAATGTCACTGTAAATAGTGATGTTGTCGTATTAATATGTTAAACGAATTGACTGTTAAAGCTAAACTTTAGTACTGGTAATGCGATTGCATTGTGAAAGAAAAGGTGTGAAAGGATCAGAAACAGTTGATCATGTAGCATGTAAGTATTGGTGTGCACTGCAAGGTTCTGGAGTCATCAAAATCATAATAAATTTGACCGAGTCTTGGTAAAGTAACAAACACTCACATAGAAAGCTATATATGGGACAACACACATGGTGTCGGGGATGGTACTACCTTGGTTTCCTTGTCTTTCTATGCTCATTACTCAGCCAGTAAACATTTTCTTCCAAAATTGTTTGGCACATGTCATTTATTTGTAATCTTGAACATTCAGTGTAAGTTTCGTTTGATTCTGTGAGAATTATTATTTTTTTTTTACCAGTACTGGAGTTTATCTTTAATGTTCTCCCAATCCGTGAAAGATTTTTAAAAAATGTTGAAAAAACAGAAGGGGAAAAAAGAGCAACAAAGAATTTTCTGTCCATCTGCCGATCAATAGCAAAGACACAGTGACAAATCCATTTTCTCGAAGACACTTATCTCCATTCTTAGTTGATCTGTCGATAAAAGCACTTAACCAATACATACTGATCAACTCAACGAATTAAATTCGAACAAAACAGCGCGTTGCGTAACTCAATATTCCGTTTTTGAGAATTGAACATTGCGATAGTTTTAGGTGAGGGCGTTTTGGGGTCTCGGTGTTTTATTTTCCATGAATGGTTTTCATTAAACTCATTGTGTAAGGGTTTCGTTTCAGTAGAGTGGATATTATGGTGAATACGTAAAATAAAACAATTTCCCAACGATTATCGGAAATCAATGTAGAGGGCAAGAAAATGTCATCCACCTCGCATTTGCTTGTCAATGAGAAAGTAGAATATGTGGTCACAAGAATTAATGCGTTAAAAATCGAAAGATCATTATCAGATGTTGTAGTATCACTAGATCAACTCATCACTCTCATCAAGCTGTCGACAGATGGCGGAATTTACAATATACACGACTTCAAAAGTTTTCTTTGTGTGATTAAGTTTAGAGTTGTGAGAAATTTATTTTACTGTTAAGAAAGGGAAAAAAGTTGAAAAACTCGAAAAAAAACTGTAGTGTCTGGTAAAACTCTGGTGTTTTTCTTTTTGTTCTCTTCAAAACGACTGATATCATATTAAATGGAAAATTGTAAGTCTGCACGCTTTTCGTTTTCCATGAAATCAGTTTCATTTTGAGATTAAAAAATGCTCTGAATATATATATATACTAATATAACGAATAAATTCGTTTCATGAGATCTGCTGTCAAGTTTTCGTTGTCTCGATGTTTATTTGTCAATTAATTGTAAAATGTTTCATAATTACATAATTTTTTGTCCCATTCTCTTCTTTTTACTAGTTTATTATAAACGCGTTCGGAAATTATATACGACATATTATTGTAATTATCATTTTCAATATTAATGTTACTATTATCATCATTACAATTGTAATTATTATTATCATCATCGTCGCCATTGGTATCATTATTATTATTATAATTATAATTATTATTTTATTATTATTATTATTAATATGATCATTATTGTTGTTGTTAATGCTTTGTGGCTGTCATCATTACCATCGTCTAATGCCGAATAAAAACATTTTTTTTCGAAATACTTTAATTAAAATATCATGAAAAGAATGGCATAAAGCTTTGTCACCAAATGGAAGATTAACAAAGTTCAGAGTTGAACCTCGTCTTTCTGATTAATGAATCGTGACTGTGATAGGAAATAGAACTGGACTTCGCCAAATAGTAAAATATCTCGACCAGTAATTGGGACGATAACAATGATTCTTGATCAGGGCTAGTATGTTAATCAGTCGACATACCTGGGTTAATAAAAGCGACAGTAGGAGAAAGGTTGATAATAATTATTGCGGTGTTTTAATTAGACGAATGTGCGCGTCCGCTCAAAGCTGCGCGAAGGTGTTATCGTTATTGGATAATTAAGCGACGCGAGTTAATGAGCACCGGGCATGCAGCAGATAACATTTTGGGTTTTGACGTCCGAACTAATCTCGTGTTGATTCAAATGGTTTGAGTAAGGACAGAAAAATACATCCAAATGGCCAAACAGTCAGAGAAAGAGAGATAGAAGAAGAGAGAGAGGAGAGAGAAAGGGAGAGGGAGGGAGAAGGAAAGATAACAATTACTAGATGAGAAAGAAATTGAATTAACTTCTCAAATGAAGATTGACAGCGTTAGGACAAATGTGCAATACCGATGGGGCCGGCGGAGTCTGACATGGGAACTATTGATTTCGATTTATTTTCGGCAGGTAAATAGCGTCGCAGTGGCTCATAATGAAACGTGTAATTTTCATATCTATTCCAAAATCAATAGCAGAACAGCCTTATTGCACCACGTGAAATGCGGTACATTAGTGCACCTGTCTTGTTTATTCGTTTATCTATGAAGTAAAACAACAAATTGCCAAAATAAAAAATGACATAATTGGTATTTTTAGGTTTATTTGTGTTTTTAAAAAGCAATTCCCCGTTCACAAAACCAAACAACGACAACGACAATGATAACGATAACAAGAAAACAGCTATCAAATCAAGAATAATCCCCCGATGAAATAATGTATACTTTTAAAATCGATATCATATCCATATCATAAATACCACGTAACTATTATTATTCCAAGTAAAACAACAGCAACAAAAGTGTTGGCAGGATTTTATCATATTTTGCGTACACCGATAGAGTTCATACGTAATCCTGCAGACTTGTTCACTTTCAAAACTTTCATAGAAAATTAAATAAGAAAATGTCTTTCAATACTACACCGAAAGAAAGCGTTACAACATTATATTTTTTCTGCTGAATCTAATGGGCATTACGGAATAGTGACGCTTTTATGGTTGTCCGGTATCAGTTTGATGAAGACCATGCAACTCTCCTAATCTATTTCCGGACTCATTCTGTCTCGCAGAAAATCGGGGTTAATACCTAGACAAGGGTTTGAGATGAATTTTTGAGCTTCTTTACTTCCTCTCTGACATGACAGTTTCAAGAAATGGGTTTATTGGCTGTCAAAAAGAGTGAAGAAAAACGGAAATAGAAACAATATCGAATGTTTTTTAGCTTCTAATAATGCCTTGGCCTACATTCAGCATCAGGCCGAGAGCATAAAGCCCAGACCGATATGTTATCACTTATTTATTCATAAGATTTCTTCATCGCGTTTTTATTTTTTCACGACTGTTTTCTTTTATAGCCAAATAAGTTATTTGCAGATGTCTTCAATCGTTCATGTCAAGAACAGATATGAATAAGCAATGACATACATTGGGGGTAACTCATGGACGAGCAGTTTATCATATTTGATTTGTATTTAATTATTATGCAAAAATGTGTATACATTGTATTGATCAATGAAAAAAGATAAGTTTTTTTGATACATTGTAGATATTACCGAAGTGTCGATTTATAAGTAATTATCAATTTCTACACTTTTTGAAACTTTTTAAAGCTGTATATTTTGGTAACTAAAAATTGGCAGAAGGAATCACATGAAGAAAGTCACGTATAGGGAAAAAATGAATAAACAATTTAAAACTTTAGCCTTCTTTGCAAAACTTCGGTGATTGAACCTCTTTTCTCATGTAGATCATTTTAGATAATGAAACTTTTGCTGTGCGTTCGCCCAACTATATTCATGGGGAAAAGAACTTTCCAAGAATTTGACAAGTTTTGAATGGCTGTTTTTAGGGGCGATTTCATTGGATGTTTCGTCGAATCAAGAACGAAATGAGTGAGTCACGGTTAGTATTGTTACATCTAACTATGAATGGTATCCAGTGTTTGATGGAATGAATATCTACAGGGATCTAGTTGTGACCAAAAGCCACAAACTCATGTATGTTCCGGTCTCTTTAATAGAGAATGAAATAAAGTCTTAATTGTAGTCTTTCTCCTGCCGAGTTTTCGGAAACAGCATGTTTTTCTTCGAAGAGATGTATACATGATTGATATTTTTCTTCTTGGTTCTCTGATATGAAAAGGCCTTCCAAGCATAATTATATAGCATTTTCATACTTGACATTTTCTTGGAATAATCAACTAATACAGATCTTTTGTTATACACAGAAGATTTTAAATAAAATCCACTTTTAGCATAGATTAATTCACTTTGCAAATGTAACTTCATGATCATTTTTTAAGACAAAATTTCCGAATTCAACTTTATATGATTAATATCAAATTGAAGGTTGCAATCACAACTGCAACGCTGATATACTATTTTTTCCTGCTCACTTCTACCACGTTGCAACCGAAAAACCCATTAAATTTCGTTCATTTCGATAAATATGATAGAAATGACATTTAGAAAGTGAAACAAAAAAGTGTAAATCTAATGGACTTACCCGATTCTCTGAGAGGTTGAGTGCTGCCGACAGTTCGGCTACATCAATACTACTGAGATAGTGCGTGCAGCGAAACTTCTGTTCCAGCGTAGCTACCTGTGTCGGCGAGAAAGGTACCCGGGGGTTACGGCCTAGCTTCCGCTTCTTCGCACCGTCCTTTCTCTTCGTACCTGCGAGAGTAGGACAAATATTGAGGGAAACTTATTAGTGAAAATGTTTCTTCAAAAAGTATGATAAATAGTTAGTCATAATTTATCAAATGTCATCATGGAAGGTATGATACTACTGGTAGATAATTTGAAAAATCAGTAGGCTTATAATTCTTATTTAGGGCTGATTATTAACGTTACAAAAATCCGAACGCTGATTTTTATTTCATAAAAACATTCTCATGATACTTATGTTTGTATTTTGTTGGGAGTGTACATTACTTCAACAATTATCATTATCATTTAGTATAATGTATATTAAATAATAAAAATTCCTGTATCTATTCTCTGAGAGTATAGCTTTTGGTTAAGCTGTTAAAATGACTGGAAATTAGGCAAATAACTATTTAAAAAAAAAATTAAATCGTCTTTTTACGTGATGAAGTTGTCATCATATCTTCTTTTTGGTCAGATATAAATAATGTACTTTTTTCCCAATAGAAAGGATTGGCAGTTAACTTAGTTAATTGCATATGATTAAATGCATTTTTTTTGGAAATGGATATAGAATCATACATGTAACGAAGAATTGTTTTGAACATGTTTGATTTAATACCTCTAGAGGAAAAACAAGTCGGTAAAACGAATATTACCCATATACATTCAATTCATAACTTCAATCATATTGTCACATATTTTACAACTATCAATAAAAAATATTTTAGCTCTTTAATGTTAGTTCCAAAACACATATACAGTATACCAAACAACATTTGTTGTCATAAATCATGTGGCATTTTCTTGACTAGGTAATTAAAAAAAGAGCCAATACGGGCAGCGAGGCTCTAACCATTAGTAGGTCCATGTTCTAACCCTTCATATCCCTGTCAGTTTCAATAAAGATGTCAATCCAAATTAAAATTTGACCGAAGCTGTGATAATGATCGCAACTTTAGAGACAATTCGGTTGATTGTTGTTAGTGTAACAAGTGATAACAGAAAACAAGCCACACACGTAATACACACACACACTGTCCCAATTAATGAATGCACGCGTGCACACGCGACAAACAGGGATTGTTATACGAGTGGTCAATCTGGCGCCCCGCCTTGTCTACCGGCGCGGGCATCTTATGAGGGAAGGCGACATCACGTAAATAAACCACTCTCAGCGGGGAGGAGAGACATTCGGTTGCCAAGGGACGCTATCTCAGTTGCTAAATGGAAAACAAAATCATGCAACCTCATTTTCTTGCTAATTGTTGGTGGATTACATTCGAATTTAGCCTTCATCCTATATATATACATTACAAGTACGACAACATAGTGGATAACGAATATTTAATTAATATTTTTACTGTTACAATCATGTCTATAAATTAATTGGTACACCTTGTTACTGTTAGTGACACATTTAAGATCATTGTTTTATTTCTTAGGGATAGTGATTAATCATGTCCCAAACTAAATGATTGGACAATCGACCTAATTAGCAAAATACCATTAATATCAAAATACAATCATCCCTTCTGTTATCATGTTATCCAACATTTTCTTTTAAAATCTTATTGAACTTATAAACAAATATTTGTTTTCAGTGGATCGAAATCCTGTTAACAAGAATGTAGATAGCCGCATTATTTTTTGTGGAAATTATCATATTCGACTACAAAAATACGGCAGTTTAATAACTGTCATAAGCAACATTATACAGCACTTGTGCTTGTGAATTCGTTCAAATTGATTATTTTGTGTAATGCATGTTTCTAAATGTATTTCTAAATTTGAAGGTAACTTAAACGGTGACAAATATTATAGCATAACTAACAAGTTGAGTTATTAAGTTTTAAGATTACTGGAATTGTACAGTAATTAATTATCAATAATTATTTAGGTCTTAGTTTATACCATCTGGCTAACAAATTATTCTTGATCGCGTCTTGTTTGACTGCTCTATGTTAACTCACTTCGTGCCTCGTGGGCTGGCTTATGACACTCATTTCTTTCTCATTTTTTGTTTGGCTAAACCTCTAAATCATGTATTTTGATCAGTTTATGTTTCTGTAACTTGAATTTCTACTTTGAATTCAAATCAAATATTAATCTTACGCACGTTAACTGAAATAAAAACACCGTTCGGTAATTATTCTAACGTTTCAAAGTGGTTAAAACCAACTACTGAATCCATTTTTACATACACATTATTTAGGCTGTGTTCTCATGGTTCTGCAAAATCTTCAAATCAATGTCAACATGGCATGGGCCTATACTTCGTGAAAGCAAACAAACGCACAAAACAAAGAATAAAAACGAAAGAGGTAGAACAAGGGAGACAAATATTTATAACATAAAAAACATACTAGAGCTAAACAACGTCGATACATCAACAAACATGCAGATTTTACTGCTGAACTGTATACTTTGTCCGTTCGGTAATATTGGTTTTCCACATCAGTTCCTTACAAAAGACATTTGACATAGGCCATCTAGCAGCAAGCTTGACGATCCAATGTATGGATGTTAAGAATAGCCTCTTCATTCTTAACAAAAGCGAGTTGGTTTAAATCAAGGACATTTTTGTCATGCAAATCAATTAAATGAGCAGAGTTACAATGATATCGCAATAGTACAATTTGCAGTTTGTAAGCAGAGGCTGTATATTATGTAGTAATGTACGCGGTGGGAATAAACCGTATACAATGATATACCAATGGAAGAAATGCAACGTTGGATTTGGATCATTCATCTGTTGTTTCTTTTTTTTCTTCTAAATGGTCGTTGATCTTTATTGTTGTAAGAAAGAAACGTTGATGTGAAATCCAAAGAAATGTTGTTACATCGTTTGAAATAATGACAGATGTAACAAAACGTGTAACTAATACAATGAATGATTTGGATAAGTCGTCCGTCTGTATTTTTAAAAGTTTTTGTTACTTCATTTGTTATATTTGCCTTCATTTTGTTCGATTTCTGACTAATCGTTTGTTGTTATGACGAAAAATCCATACAAAATTTCCAAGTTATATCTCGCATTGTTACATCGTTCGAAATCATAATATTAGGATATTGTCAACGCAAAAAGAAATAAACTTGTTATTTGATCTTATGTATTATGGCATAATTTAAACTTATTAACAAATGACAATTGATTTATTCGTTATATTCAAATAAGCAAATTACTTTGTATTATTGATTCAATCTACCTGCACTAGCGAATCCTATCTGATACTAAAAACAAATAATATCAACTTCCTTTAAGTTTAAGAGCAATAATGTGAATCAATGATATACATTTGAAATTGATTCACATTTGAAATAGCCTATATGTTTATTTTGTGTGTGTGTGTTGTTGTTGAATATATATGTTTACAAATAATATATCTCATTTGCAATTTTCAAATATCGAATCTAAACTGGAACATATTTTGCCTCAAAATACTTAGTTAGTAGAAAACTGGCATTGCTAGTTTTATGTCCATCATTTTTGCCGTTTCTTATATCAAGAAGTTACTAGCCAGTAACTTCTTGCTTATATCAAACCGAATAAATGGTCCGAAGCAGCCAATGCTAAACCAATTCAAATTACATTTTCAGCAATAGCCTTTAAAAGGTTTGAAATATGCCTGAAGTGTCAAATTGTAAAATTTCGTCCAGTGTAGAAGCAATTTCTTCCTTTGTATGTTTTGAAATGTAAGTTTAGAAGTGACAATATTTGTTGTTCAGAAAACTGATTTACCCTGAATATTTCTGTGAAATGAAATGAATAACCCATGCATGATAACTTTCAGTAGGATGGGATGGTTCTAAGACATGAAGCAAATTTGACATTTGAAACTCCTGTTTCTACATCTGAATCATGCGAATATTGAAATGATCAAATAAAATAAGTAACTTACATATGCACATGCATCTATTGCGTAATTACAATTTAATTATTAGAACACGGTCATAATAACTAATATTAGTAATTAGGGTCTTTTTATAAAGTCATTGGAAAGTCCTCGAGTATTAAAAGTTTATTATTATCTAATTTCTAGATCTAAACCTACCACGTGTACAATTATTACAAGTCTTATTTCGAATATACCAATCCAGATCTTTGATTACCCTATTTGAGTCGGAGAAATATCTGTATTTGGGCTTGGGGGGGGGGGGGAATAATTTATCGTAATGACGTTAAATGAGTGTTGAATAGCAGGTGCAAGTAGATTTGATATAATATTTGCTATTATCATAATCATAGTCTCATCTATTATATTACATTACTTTACTTACATTTTGAGAAAAAATGAAGAATGACAACAAAATTCTAATCTAATATGTGCATTTAATTATGATTTTTTTTAAATTCAAACTAATGACCTAAGAAGCATATTTGAAATACAATTTTTGATATTGATTTTGAGTTATTTAAAAAAATCATAAAATTAGTACAATTTGGAGGAGTGATTGTAAATCAATACGGTATAATATAAAGCGTTCATTTACACACTCATATCATTATGAAATAATGCAAATTGACTGATTTTCAGAATTTTACCCTGATATTCTCTCGAGTTCCATATACCTGAACCTACGCTCATTCCTTTATTTACAACATTTAATATTGTCTTCTTACCAACACAAGTATTCGTCATTCAAGGAGGATTTCATATTTAATAAAAAAAAAGTATCATTCATTTATTTTGTTTTCAAAAGTAAATACACGAGTAATGTTATACTTCTGGAATAAAAAAAAAATATTTCATCTTAAATATAGACAAAATATTTGCTCTCCGACAAGCCTAAGTTAAACTAAGTAATTACAGTATCATGTGGTTAGTTTATAAGTTTAGAACACAGATAATGGATTTTTATTTCTTTAATTTCAATTTAATTAATACATTTTAGTTGAATACATTTTATTATGAAAAGTTTGGCGTTTTACCATTTTTTTCTAGTAAACAAAGTCAGAATATGCCTTGTATGTTCTGGTTCACATCCTGAAAAGAAACCAGGATTTGTCTATCTACAATGTAATGATAAGGCAGTGTTTGTTTCACAACAATAAGTGATAAGCTTTCTAAACACATACTACGAGGGTCATTACATCTATACTTGAAGTGTAGGAATTGTACTTCAAATACTTCAAGGTACATTAGATGTAATTTTTTGTTTTATTACTTAATAATTGGTCGTTCTTTTAAAAAAAATGTAGATGTTGTCTGCTACTATATTATGACAGATTAATAAACATTCTAACCAATTTGTTTTCATGACTGCATCATCAGATCAAAATATTAGACAGTAACCAGAATATATAACAAAATGTTACACATGTTAGTAGATAGATGTCTTTAACTTTTTCTGATATTTTTAAAGTTTGTTAAAAAGGACACTAATATGCATGTACATAATAATACTCACTATTCCAATTTATTTAAAAATACTAGTTATTGTGTGAAGTAAAGATTGACATAATACTCACGTGGAAGTCTAGGTGGTTTATATCTTGTACATTGAAGCCATGAGAACCTTGCAAGTGGGTTCTCTGCAGTATCAGTATCAGTCTTTGATTCGTGGCCATCACCCTCATCATCGACCGTCATTTTATGCGGCGACGTCGCCTCCTGGTTGTCATCGACGCATTCTCTTGGGGGTGGGTAATGTTTATCCTGATACGAGACGCCATGTTTGCTGTGTAAAGTTAGCTTATGTTTAGCTCTGATGCTTTCTAGTCGGTTAGAAGTTTGTGAATCCCCATCCCTTTTGCCCAGGATACCGTCTATGCTAAAGTCGGTGACACCGGTTCGTTTGTCGCCCAAGCTGCCCGGAGAGGCGGCGCCACTGGTAAGCATCGGTCTCAAGCCCTGCGCCACACGTAGATTCTCCATGCTAAACGAAGCAGCGGCAGCGATCGTGGCCGCTGATCCTCCGGGGAAAGCCGTAAGCTGGCCCATTGTAGTCGAGGATAGAGGTCCAAAGGGTGGCTGCATTCTTAGCCCGACTAAAGAAAAGCCCGAATAGTTAGATAGTGGCGCCGGGAAGACCCCGGCGGCGTAGAACCCCTGCTGGAGCGAATAAGCAGAATTTAAGAGAGCCATGGTGGACAATGAATGGAATCGCTAATTCCTGACTTTTACTTTTTGCTAGTTAGGAGAGACAAAATAGAGAGATGAGACCATATATTCTCAGAGTTGAGTAGACGATGAACAGCAAATCAAAAGTGACCAAGAAAGACCACTGTGCCCAATATAAACCCCGACTCCTTGACTTCTTGATATACCCTTAGGAAAAACAGTGAAACTAGGTAAACACTTCAGCGATGAAGCCGACGACTCTTGCTTATAAAAACCTTCCGCTCATCTTTGTCAAATAAAAAGCATTGTTTGTAATGGGATGTGAGATAGCAGTGTAGAGAAATCCGCGATAAGGTGTTGCCGATTCACATGTTCATTCCCACTTTGTTTAGAATCAAACTCTGAACCTTCAATTCGCAAACAAGTTTCTCTCCTATTACCACCTTCCATCCATACTCATCACACACTAAACGACACCAACCTGTACTGCACATGCGCGCAGGTCGCGCGTTAATTGGCTTGACCTTCGAGGGGTCATAGAATAATGACGTCATCGAGACAGTGGAGTCAACTTCTCTTGTTACTTGTCGTCGCGTTTCGATGGCGTGAAGTATTTATCGTTATCTCGACTTGGTGCCCTTTTAGCGCCTGATTAGGCAAAGGGTAAATTGGAAATCCAAGTTTCCTTGGATAGAATAGACTGGATTATTACTGGTATCGTGGTGGGGTTATTAGGTGGATAGGAGAGGCGCCAATGTAGAGAACACGATGAATAGAAGACTGAGGAAATTGAGAAAATTGTCGATAAAATTATGATCACGGTGCATTGTCAGGTGGAAAATAAATGCGAATTTCAATTCAGATGAGAAAGGATGCTGATAGATTGTTCGACGGAAAACAGAACAATCTATAGGAAAACAATTTCCAAACAGAAAGCAATGTAAACAAACAATCTGTGAAATAAATAACAGTTGTGCTTGTTTGTACATTTATAAGCTAGTGTGATAACAGCTTAGCATTGATTCAATGCCAGATATTTGAATTCGTATTTGTTGACAGTACCTAACGTTGTTGATCGACAATAAAACTGTCAAATTTCAGTAAATGAAAACAAATCTTCATTCTTTAAATTTCAAACTTAAATTTTCTTTTCACACACCGGTAGCTGCTATGAATCTTTTCTATTACATGTATTTGTTGACATTTATCACTTTGGCTTTTGTGTTGCGATTTATGCAGCGTATTTCGTTTATTTTTTTATATGGGGTAATGGTAAAGTTAATTATTACATAATGTTGATGTAATATACAATAATACAACGTTACGCGCTGAAATTTTGTAATTTGATGAGGTTGTGAGGAGGTGTTTTGGTTTGTTTTAGAAAGTATTTCATTCTTCATTCAATGAACCAAAACTATAAAAAAAATTGAGAAAAAATATTTAACATATTGATAACATAATAATTACAAACAATACATTAAAATAGCAAGAACAACATTTAGAATACAAGTCATAACATTGAATGAAGATGAAAACAAAAATGTTCTCCCTGACCCCCCCCCCCTGCACTCTGCCCAAGAAGCCTAGTCGCCCTCCCCGTCCTCATTCCTACCCACCCCTCCCCTCCTAGCCCCTCCTCCCTCCCAAACTACCTGATTTGCGATGGGGAAAACACATATTGCCCTTAGCCCTTTGACATTTAGAGACAGTTTTGTCATAACAATCGATTGAATATCTACTACAAATTTGGCAATGTTCATTGTTATCTTAATTTTGGCAATGTTCATTGTTATCTTAATTATGTCGCATGCCTATTGTATTAAAGAGATTTTAATTATTTCCCTCAGAATGTACCTCCTTTCCACTCTCTTTCTCTCTATATCTGTCTCTATCTCTATCTCTCTCTCTCTCTCTCTCTCAACTTTTTTTTCGAGAGCTAATTTAGCAATCAGCGTCATGCACAGACTAGCTACCAATCCTTGATATATGAGCTGTGATATGAGGAAGTATCATGATTACCGTACTGATCATGCCCAATATTTCATCATGGATTAATTTGGTGATTGAGCTACGGGAACGGACAAGTTTCTTTGGTAATAGCTCTTGCTATTTGCGTCAAAGCCATCCATTCTCTAAGAACCAAATGAAGAACTTTGGCGCGCATCGTCCAACTCGTGCCGTAGACCATACAGGCGTGCGGCAGCTAGGATCCCAAGTTCCTAATCCACGAATGGAAATCGTAAACCTATCATTAACCACTATTTTCCAATCAGCAAAATGAGAAGCGAGGAACGAGTGGTAGCGATAAGTTAAACAGGAAGATGATGAATAACATGATGAAGATGATGGTGGATGATGACTCTTGCAGACTTATTATGGAGTTATTAAAGGAAGAGATGAAAATGGTTCGGTTTAAGATTGGTGATGGCCTTGTCAAGGGGAGATGAGCTCGTAATCGGCTGCGCGAATCAATCGGGCTAATTTGGCGGAAGATTGGAACGACAGCTGAAATATATATATATGGCGCGAATCAAGGGGAAAATATTACACGTTTATATACCTCTGCCATGGGTCGCTGGTAATTAATTAGCTCGTTCTAGCTCCTAGATTGTTTTTCTTAGGGAGAAGTAATCCGACAAAGGAGAAATGTAGCAGAAACAGGATATTGGAAATGTGGAAATTCGCTGATTGCCTTGTCTTGAGGACGATTGGTGATTAGACAAAAGGAGATCATTAGTGGGAAAAGGAATCATACTATTTATATCATATTTCAATATTATATTGGAATGGGGCTACAAGCAAATTTGACGCACCTACCCGTTAGACATTCTATACATAATACACCCTCATGAAATAGATTAGTCATTTTGTTACCTTTTAGGCAATTGGCTATCATTTTTTTGTTTATTATGTTTATTCGCCCTAATTCTTTTTTTTTCTTCGTTCAAACTTGACAAAATTATTCTTTTTTATCATGATAAAACAATAAGAATGTAATGATGAAATAATACAAGGATATATTGGATGTTTTAGAAGGGAAGATTGTAAATGCAGATGTTAACCAAAGTAGAATGACATTCATGCGTTAATGGTGTCTGTTTTTCACCATCTTCATATTCTTGCAAGCGGATTGTTCCCATGGTTAAACATTCTGTTTGAAAGAGTGTAAATATGTAACTTAGAAGAATATTTTTTACAATTTCACCTTCAGCATCATCGTCATCATTATCATCATCTTTGTCGTCATCATCGTCATCATCATCTACATCAACCTCACTTTCATGGAATTTCTTCCATTCATCAACACCACTCTCATCTTCATGTCCCTCTGCATCATCGTTCACTGGATAACACGTTACTTGAGGTCGGAAGGCCGTGATTCAAACCGTAATTACGCAATATTTGGTGATCATTTTCATATTTCTATTTGAATCAACGTTGTTGACCTCGTATACTAGTCAATCGATAACTTTCTAACAATTAAGTGATCTATACTAGACGATTATATTCCTTATAGGATTAACTATGTGACAAAACACAAAACAAATAGCAATATACAAATGCACGTACAAGTCGGGGTAAAATCAATCGTTTTTATTCAATTATAATGCAAATAATTGCCTAGGCCAATGACCCCATGTGGGGGCTGCCTGTCAGTTAATTGCATGGGGGCTAAAATGACCATAGCAATTCCCCGATCAGACATAAAGCTTATGATAATAATAGTTAATTACCCCAGCTCTATTTGTTTTGGGTTTCGATTTAACTAATTGAAATTGAACAACATACTGCATCGATTGTATAATTCAATGACAACAGTAGAGTGTCATGTCCGCCATCCCACAAAATGTGAATGCTATGAAGTGACCTCCAAACATTACCTCTAAATATGTAATACCAATACAATAGAAGCACCTCTCTTAGTCCAAACCTGCTCCATATCTTAGGGCAGTTGCTATCGTCTATTATTTGGGGTGCAAAATTTGAACTTCATTTTATTTGTATTGCAGTGGGAATTGTGGGATCGAGGATTGTATCGCTTTCGTCGCAACATGCAATAAGTAAATGTTTTAAAAAAGAGTTTAAACTTAACAATCGTTAAGATAAATACAAATATAAATTTCTTCTGCGTTTTTGTATTTATTCGGACTATTAAAATAAATCTCTGTTTTAGATTTTTTTTAATTAATTTTTTTGTCAGCAAACTGACCGGCTAAATGGGATTCCACGACCATTCCATTTCAATATAAACTACGAATGAGATATTATCATCATAGTCGTAATGTTTGTTTCCTACATGGTGCCAGTTGGTCATTTTTTAGAGACAATAAATAGTTTGGTGGCGACGTGGTCATTTAGCAGGAGACTAACATCTTTGTCGAAAGGTCGATACGACAATGAGTGCGAAACACATTATCACTGGAAACAAATATGTCACGTTGTTTTGGTGACATGGGAGTGTTAAAACATGGATTTCAAATCGATGAATGTCATATCACAACTCCGAAACAACATGACAGATTGTGACGAGTACTCGGAGTAAATGGCGTTTAAAATGCACGTTTTTGGATGATTGGTTATGCAGTCAACATGATCTTGGTTTTGTAGGTTTTCAACAGCGAGCAACTACACGGGATCCGAATGCTCCTTTGCTGAGAACGACTTAAAATAGAGCTCTTTAACACGTATATGACTAAACTAACTATAATTATTCGCTTTTTCCCTTAGTCTGTATTACCATTAATCCTCATAAAATCATTTCACCTGTACATTTTTTTTAAATAATCATTTGTTTCATACAGATAAAGTGGTATTGCGAGAGATTGCGAGATGTGATCTAATTGTTAGGTTTCCGTATTTTTAAGGCAGATACGATATCACAGTTTCATGTGTTAACTTTCAAAATTGTGTTGGTCATACACTGTTTTGAATTATATTAAATCTTATTTATTTCATCTTTGAACGTATTCTCGCAAGCATAAATTGTTTTAACATTGCTAAGTGTTCCATGTGCTATTATTGTAAACTAAATATAATCCAATCTTCGGGCTGCCATTTTGAATATTTTCAATAAACCATTCAATTTAATTCGATTGAGTTTATACTTTTCGATCATCAGTAGTACTATGAAGCAAAGTAGAGGATAACCATGACAACGCAACGCTGTAGATGGGTGTATCTCGATAGTTTCTTTGTCGTTTACCCAAGACACATATTAAAAACTTTGCCCCAAGAGAAAGTCACTCGACACATTGGAACCCCCCTTTTGTCAGGGATGTCCCGTTATATGGCGCTTCGAAAGCCAGCTTCCGTAAGTGGCTTAAGGCGAGGATTAGGGTGGATGGGTCCCTTGTTCCTCCTTCACCATAAACTTCAATGTGCCCCTCCCCGACTATTAGTGTGCCTACAGATAACAAACAACCTTCTGTATCGGCTAATTATCTCATCATTCTAAACGTTAATGACTGTCTCGAAGTGAAAGGGGTCACTGGAAGGTGGACTTTATTCAGAGGGTTCCCCTTAACAATGGGTTTATATACTGACACAATACCAGTGGTTACGTAGGCTTAGCAGAACTAGATTTCAATTACTTTTTTCACCCTCCTATTATTTGTGTTTTATATGTAGATTCTGTTCCTCTGCTATTTCGCAGTCTGTCTTCGATTTCTCATCCGATAATGCCATTGAAATTTGATCAATTTGATGTGAAACCCGTGGTGACTGACAGCAGAATGAAAATGACTGCTATGTCAATCACACCAGGCCCCCCCCCCCCCCCCAGTCATGTCAGTATTTATTGTCAATTACCCTAAACTATGAAATTTCCGAATAATGACGCTAATAAATTAACTTTTGAATCATAAGCTTAAATATCTAAGAATTCCTTAAACTTTCCTGTGTTTAATGTCCAAGGTTCCAAAGGAAGTGCATTGAAAGTATAAAGGTATCGCGGGTATCATTCCTAATCAGATATTTGTGACTGAAATGTATTTCTGGGGAGTGTTTCACAAAGACTAAGATCGGATCTAAGTTGAACTTAAATATGACAGGCCATTCATGACACTGGATGCTCTCACTATTGGTCTTTCAGTTATGATCTTCAGATAATATTTTTTCCTTCAATAATGAACTATAAAAAAATGTAAATTCTGTAGATGTGCGACCATGATTTGTACTTCCCTTGAGAGACCATTGCCAGTAAATGGTGAGAGCAAACAATGGCATGAACGGCCTGCCATAGTTAGGTCCAACTTAAAGTCAATCTTAGACTTTGTGAAACACACTCCCCCCCCCCCCTGGTCTAGTAGTAAGGACACTACGTTGTCTGTTTATGGGGACTTTAATTCCAGTATCGGGGCCAAAATATTGTGCCTTTTCGTTCATTGCTGCAAAAATGAATGTATCTTACGAATTACCGTTACTAAAGTGTTAATGGACAAGTAATTGATTTGTAAGTTCATCCGTTCTTTGTCCGATTATTTTTTTAATTGGGCATTTTCACGAGCTAAATTAATGTCACGTTTTGGGCCTCTTTTGTTAGTTGTTTTTCGTAAGAGGGTGGGTGGTGAACATCTTTATTTTAAAACGTTGTTTGGAGTTCTTCCATGTTTTATGTCAACAATTAACGACATTTTCCCGTAATGGTTATGTACATAGGCTACAACGTATCGTGTATCTCCGAATAGAACGATATCAACAAAAAGTGGAAACGACTTAACTAAACTTATTAGATCTATGAAGCCTGTAGAAAGTTTTAAATAGAAGTCAGTTTCAGTTTAGCCATGGGCGCAAAATCTTGTCACTCTACCATGAATTAGATATATATGAATACATTTGTTTGGATTTGTCACACGTATCTCTGTTATTTGATACTCCCGGGCATTTCACATGAACAAATATCTAAAAGGCACGAGAAAAAAAAGAGGAAAAGAGATGAGAAGGATAAAAAAGGAAATAGCTACAGGAAATAATCAGAAAACGGTAATACTGTTGTTTAGATTCGCTGATGATATAAACACTGAGTATTCATGAGGTAATGAGTGCTTGAAAGCCCGATACATTTTAAGGAGGGGGCCAAACATTATTTAGATAAAAAGAGAATAGGAACTGACAGGATGATTATCTCGTGAGCCGATGCGTAAACAACGATCTAAAATAGGTATTACTTGAGTAGGACTAGGGCTGGAGGGGGTGGGGTAAGAGCTGGACTTTACAATAGCCAGGTTGGTCAGTTCATTAGGATGAGTGCCTAATTGGATAAGTAGGGGACATTGTGGACTCAAAAGAAGTAAAGTAAAATCCCATTTGGGGAGGTAGGGTTAGATGGACCCTGAATAAAAGATCTATTGTTGGTCTGGTTGGGGTAAATCGCAGAATGGGGCGCCATCTAATTATCTTTGTCAAGAACGCATAATGTCAGGTGACACCTCCTCCCATTCCACGATGCTCTTTTCATATCTACCTCAACTCCCTTCTTCGTTTTCCTTTCACTTCGGAGATCTTCGATGAAGAAGGCGGCGCCTCGCTCGAGGAACCTTTTAAAGTCGGGACTGTCTTTATTGAACGAGCTCATCAGGGGGTATTCATAACTAACAATTGACACGTTAGTCAAGTAAGGCCACCGGCATGGATTAAACCCAGCTAGAATGAAAGGCAGATGATCATCCACAGCCGATAAGAAAAGGGGAAACGAAAAATAGAACACTAAATGAACAGGGCTCTCAGCATGATATCTTTCACTCTGCCGCCATGCTTGCCAAAACTTAGTATGTAGCATATACAATACACCATTATTAAGCTCATTTGAAAAGTAAACACTTGATATTCTGCTGTTTATTGCTTTGATTTTTTTTTTACGTTAAGAGGTAGCTGGATAAAGGATTAGAGAAACAAATACAATTGCATATTACAATAAACTGATATAGACACACTGCGTTCTTTTCTGGAACGCAAAATGGTGTGTTATAATAAAATAATAATAATAAATTTATAATATACAAAATATATTAGCAATACTGGTGATACAGGACGGAGAATGTGGAAAGTAAAACGCATTCAAACATCACGCATCATAAATTTTAAAAGTTGATACACTATTCTTTACAAGTAAACAAAAACCTTTTAATCTATGACGTGTAATTGAATTGAGGGTTTAACTGCAAAATATTTACAAAATTGATATCATTTTACAGCTTAACCACGAACATAATTAAATTTACTGCTGGAACTTTGAAAGTTTTCGCTAAATTCCTAAATACATATGTAATATTTTGTATCGATAGCCTATAACCGTTATCAAATTAATAATTAGGGAGGATTTTTTCCTTTTATTGGAGAAAAAATATCGATTATCATTGAATAAGGAATAAAAAGAAAATGTTTTAAACAGAAACATTGTTTGTAATAAAAAATAAATAAAAAAAGGTTTAAAATTCGAATTTTATAACACTGATCAAATGATCGAACTACAATTTGCCAACAAAAGTTCGTCAAGATTTTCAAGAATACACTTTCTTTTAGAAATGACAGAGAACAATAACATGTCTTCATGTTACTGATGGTACATTCTTTTGTAGCTTCGATAGTGACGATTTCAACATTTAAAAAAATGTTACAAAAGAAAACATACAACTGGCTTTGAAAGGTTTCCTTCGCGGCATTTAGCCGCTGACTTAAGAATGATTAGGATGAGAGTAATGGATTGTCTAAGGGATCGGCCTAGATTACATCCTCTTGATACAGTATCTTGTCGGTATCCTTTGACTAATCAAGACATATCGATCAAGACATGGACATATCCCAGTGAATTACATCGCTTGGATTAACATTATCCATTAAAAGTACACCGCGAAAGATTACAGTGGTCACTTGCAGCCTCCTCCGCAAACTTTCTAAAAGTATCAGCGTTTTCTTTTTACACAGTCACCAATTCATTAGGACAAAAGGCGGGTTGATATACAATATGTACAAAACATTGAAGATATCGTCTCAATAAATCAGCAATTGATCTGTACATTCAGAGGTCAAAATTATTACTTGGAATGGGTTTATTGAATTCTATATTTTTGTTAAAACATATACGTATTCCCCGACATATTCATGCGCATTATAGTTGTCATATTTTTTAAGTACACTACATGACGTTTTTTTATGCAACAAATAACTACTGTTCGTACTATTTTTTTAAATGTCTTTTCGTCACCTACTCAGACACGCACACACGCACCCACACTAATGTTCAATAATTATATCGGTTATTTCATAAACTCTCTCTTTAATAAATTGTTACCAGATATAAAGAATTGCTCGTTTTTCTAACTTGAATATATGATAGGAAACAGGAAGACGCAGAGATCGAAACCGAATCATTCTTAAGTATTAGGGGAGAATGGAGGAGAGAGAGAGAGAGAGAGAGAGAGAGAGAGAGAGAGAGAGAGAGAGAGAGAGAAGAGAAGAGAGAGAGAAAGAGGGAGGGAGAGAGAGAGAGAGAGAGAGAGAGAAGAAGGAGAGAGGGAGGGGGAGAAAGGGGGAAGGGGAATGGATTGAGGAACGGAGGAAGGGAAGGGGGCGAGAGGGTGTTTGGGAGGGCGAGTAAAAAAAGGGCTGAAAGGAGAAATTCCATTCCATTAGCTTTCTTGACCCTAAACAGGAACAATTTATATGATTAACTGGCGTTTATATTTGTTTTTTTTCCAAGAAAAAAGAAGAAGAAGAGAATTATCTTTATTTATCATATTACGTCATGGGGGGGGGGGGGTATTATAATTTACCTAAAAAGGGCGGCGCGCTTACTTTGCTCTTGTCAAGCTACTTCCATACTTTATTGTGTCGTCAAAACTGGACTATGGATTTTTCATTTTCAATCCTATATCTTTAAGATGTTCCAAAACAGATAATACAATAAGATATGCCTTGTGGATGCCGCTAGTACCCCGCAATCCCGTCAGAAATGCCTTGTGGATGCCGCTGGTCAGCCGTATCATAGGGTGGAGGAAGTCCGGCCGGATCAGGACTATTCAGCATCTCAGCGGGGTACAGCCCCTTTGATATGCCCCTGCCCTTTTAAGGTCAATTAGAGACCATTGTCAAGCTTCAATCTGATAATCGAGTGGGGCATCTCAAGACAATGATTGGTTTCTAACGCCACAAGCAATGGCGCCCGTCGATTCCTGCCTATGCATTCAATACGCGTCGATTATCGAAAATTGTAGCTGAAAACGAATTCGAAGACACCAGTTCAGTTTTATTGGACTAAACAACTTGACTTTTCATGATTGCAACTGGTCAATGCCCATTATTATTTTACTAATGCTATAAGTGCCGTGGTCAAATGACCGGTGTCTGCGACTGGTCAACAGGTTCAACCTTTAAGTTCGGCATAACATCTTCGACCGAAATGAAATCGACCACCTTTGCAAATCAACGAAAGATAGAATAATATGAGAAGACAATGTCTCTTTAATTTGCTTCACCCCCTACATCACTAATTGTGACGGAGTCGAATGTCATTTATTATTTTAATAAATGCAGTGAATGTTTCACTTCATTGATTATGTTTTTCATTTATCTACAAATTACTTTTGAAATATGGGAGAGGTGGTAAACTATTACTTCAATTCGTTATACTTAACTTTTCTCCTCAACTAAACCGAAGTAAGAAATCATATTACTTTTTTCTTCATACTGTTAGACTATAAAAAATAATACTCATTATATTCAGTTTTCTATCTTATATACTAATACCATGTGTGTTATTACGCCATTTCAAAGCGTTAAGTTCTATTTTTGTTGTTGTTGTGGGGGGGGGGGGAGGGTTAATTTACTTGAAATAAAAACAATTAGAGACAAGTAATTCCTTGAGCAATACTGCATCGAATTTATTGTTCCTTTGGTTGTAAGAATAGAATGTTCAATAAATAACAATTTTGATTTTTAAAAGCACAATATAATAGTAGAATAGAAACTTCACAAAATTATTTGATAAACATTCATAGGACGGAGGTAACAACTTGCAAGTGATAAATTTCGTAAATTGCACAAACTTATATAACGCTTCTTTCTTTGACACGAAAACGAACATAACAGGCATTTAACATTTACACAATGAAAGTAACGAATAGTAAAAGGAGCATATCTTTGCATTAAAAATGAACAGTTATAAACGAACATGTGAATGTTTTTTATAAAAAAACATACATAAACTATGGTCCCTTCGATTAAAAGCGACTTGTATTTTTGTACATGTAACATGTTTTGTGTGTGTGACCATATTCCCGTATAGCTGTCGTCAAAACACAGGCCATTTCTGGGGTCGACCGAACATGCATAGTCAATGGCAACTATAGATTTATAGATAAGGACTCTTTTTGAGAGAAGAAGGAAAATATTAATGTCAGACCCTGTTTATTAAGGTATATTCTATTTTTTTGAGTAAACCTATATTCTATTTTTGAGTAAGCTTATATTAATTTAAATTGTTAAACCCCTATTTAAATTGTACCTTTAAACTATGTTTCTATTAAGACCACCTAGCTGGTATATGCCACTGGTTAAGGGAACAAAGAGACCCCTATTCTATAGGCCTTGTTTATGTTTTAAACCCAGACCACTTCCTTTATTCGTAGAGTACATAATTCATGAATGACCAGTGGATACATTTGCTGGTACCCCTTTGTCTTAGGGATAGGGAATAGTGGGGTTGTTTGCCTGGTTTGGGAGGAAGATTGGCTTTCTCGTTGAGAGCAAGTTTAGACTTCAAGGCAGATAGACGTGTGATGTAACTTCCCCCAGAAGTTACTATGTCGCAGTTTTTTAAGACCTGCCTTGATTTTGTTTCTTAACAGGTAAGCGAACACCCACCTTCCTAAAAGTATATTCATGTTCTATTCTAGTAAATTATAGAGATATCACAAGTTCCTAATGCAATTTGAATTAATTGTATGATATTGTTTAGTGTGATTCTCCTTACGTTGGAAAACCCATTGTTGTATTTTCATGTGTTTATCCTTAACTTTTGATACAAGATGGTTGTGACTGTGTATGAATTAAGATACCACTTTCCACAAGCCAGACCTATTTACAGATATTTCAGTCATTGTAAAATACTTTTGATTAGATAGTTTAGTGATAGCCCAATTACTACTTGTTAGACGATGAATACTCTTGTTGAATTACTGTGTTCCATATAAAGAAGAATTATTATTGATTAAGTAGGAGAGCAAGTTTAGACTTCAAGGCAGATAGACGTGTGATGTAACTTCCCCCAGAAGTTACTATGTCGCAGCTTTTTAAGACCTGCCTTGATTTTGTTTCTTAACAGAGTTCCACCATGGTTCCACCATGGTTCCACTTCCATTTCCCTCGGGACAAGAGTTGGGACTGCTGTCGTTGTTCAGGCAACGCTCTCCGCCTGATCGATGTATTTAGTGCGTACTGACGAACGACTTGTGTTTTATCATTTGTACTTCATATGAACATCTATTCTTTTCTTCTATTCCCTAATATGTTTCTACTGTACAGTGTAGTTTACTTTGCTCTTTTGCTATCATTCTTGTAATAAACATTGTAAAGCTTTGCATGTAGCTGTTTTTGTAAGAATTGTTTGTTTGAAATCGAAATGCCAGTTGTCACACTGGGAGTTTATTATCGGTGTACCTTCGACACTGAATATTAATAAATACCTCTTTGGAATTATCATTGGCACAAAATATATGTTTCAGACTTATGTATTTTAATGGATCTCCGTGTTTACTAATCTTAATTAATTGAACCGGCGCAGGCATAGGAAGCCTGTGTAACAAATGGAGGCACTGCCCGGATGTAAAATTTTCTTGGAAAATAATAGTTGTTTTTCCCAAAAGGAAAATCTTGTTTAGATTATTAATTTTTTATAATTGCTTTTAATTGAGAATTAGGTCCTTTTTACCTCTCTCTTGCTTTGAAGAGATTAACAATATTCTGTGTATAAGATTGTTATTGTTGTGATGATTGCCACGACTTGTAAAACACTAAGTTGGACATAGCGTATATTTGAAAGTGGTCTTAATAATTTGAAGTGTGACCTAATCAATTTTTGTTGCTGTTGTTCAGGTCAAATCAGTAGCAGCCCTACTACTGACAGGCGTAACAGTAAACAAGGGGTAGCTTGTCCAGCTTAGTTGTTACTGTGGTTTCTATTTTACTATATCAATATTCTCATCATATAATTATTTTGTTTTTATATAATAATTAGCACGTTCTTGAATCCTGATTGGTGTTATAAATAGTATATTTAGGCACCTTAATATCTTACACTATTTTGTTAACCCTGTTTTTGGATAGTTTAGCTTTATAATCTTTTTAAAAAATGTCTGACTCTAACCCTAAGTTTAAGGCAGAGCTAGTGAAGTTTCTGGCCGAACAGGTGGCCAAAGATAAACCTAAGAAGAGTTCCATAAGGCGATCTGCAATTATGAGTTTGCAGATGAAGCCATCTCATCGGGCCACATCTGATAAATCTCCAGCCGCACTAGTGGGTACCCAATTCACTGTCTGGGCTGAGGTTGACGGAGTGTGTGCCCTATGAGTGCCTTATGGACACTAGGTCGATCCCAAGTGACATGCATATCTGCTTATTGTTATCACGAAAAGTTAGCGCACCGTCACTTGGAATCCATGACGACCTGTTCGTGTTTGGTGCAGGTGGAATCAGAAGTTCCATACATTGGGTACATCGAGGCCCATCTGCATTTTTACACTGACAATTAGGTTTGCGTTCAGTCAGAGACGACAACGCTGGCACTGGTTATTTTTATTTTACAAGTTTTATTTTGACAAATGAGCACCAAACCAATGAAATCCTTAATTGCCACCACCTTTCGGGTGAAGCTCATTCTACCCAAGAATGAAGCATAGTGACAGGAGGAATCATTTGGCTGGATGCGGTGTTTGACTGAAGAGGTGCACCCAATGTTGAGGTCATCTACAGAGAATTACATCTTGCCATCTAGGTAGGAAAGTATGAGATTGGTTAATCTCTCTCTGTCCTCTGAAGTCTGCGGAAATTTATCATTGTATTGACTTGTAATTAAAGATGTCGGGACGCCATGATTCTAGGAGGGGAGAGTGTCAGACCCTGTTTATTAAGGTATATTCTATTTTTTTGAGTAAACCTATATTCTATTTTTGAGTAAGCTTATATTAATTTAAATTGTTAAACCCCTATTTAAATTGTACCTTTAAACTATGTTTCTATTAAGACCACCTAGCTGGTATATGCCACTGGTTAAGGGAACAAAGAGACCCCTATTCTATAGGCCTTGTTTATGTTTTAAACCCAGACCACTTCCTTTATTCGTAGAGTACATAATTCATGAATGACCAGTGGATACATTTGCTGGTACCCCTTTGTCTTAGGGATAGGGAATAGTGGGGTTGTTTGCCTGGTTTGGGAGGAAGATTGGCTTTCTCGTTGAGAGCAAGTTTAGACTTCAAGGCAGATAGACGTGTGATGTAACTTCCCCCAGAAGTTACTATGTCGCAGTTTTTTAAGACCTGCCTTGATTTTGTTTCTTAACAGGTAAGCGAACACCCACCTTCCTAAAAGTATATTCATGTTCTATTCTAGTAAATTATAGAGATATCACAAGTTCCTAATGCAATTTGAATTAATTGTATGATATTGTTTAGTGTGATTCTCCTTACGTTGGAAAACCCATTGTTGTATTTTCATGTGTTTATCCTTAACTTTTGATACAAGATGGTTGTGACTGTGTATGAATTAAGATACCACTTTCCACAAGCCAGACCTATTTACAGATATTTCAGTCATTGTAAAATACTTTTGATTAGATAGTTTAGTGATAGCCCAATTACTACTTGTTAGACGATGAATACTCTTGTTGAATTACTGTGTTCCATATAAAGAAGAATTATTATTGATTAAGTAGGAGAGCAAGTTTAGACTTCAAGGCAGATAGACGTGTGATGTAACTTCCCCCAGAAGTTACTATGTCGCAGCTTTTTAAGACCTGCCTTGATTTTGTTTCTTAACAGAGTTCCACCATGGTTCCACCATGGTTCCACTTCCATTTCCCTCGGGACAAGAGTTGGGACTGCTGTCGTTGTTCAGGCAACGCTCTCCGCCTGATCGATGTATTTAGTGCGTACTGACGAACGACTTGTGTTTTATCATTTGTACTTCATATGAACATCTATTCTTTTCTTCTATTCCCTAATATGTTTCTACTGTACAGTGTAGTTTACTTTGCTCTTTTGCTATCATTCTTGTAATAAACATTGTAAAGCTTTGCATGTAGCTGTTTTTGTAAGAATTGTTTGTTTGAAATCGAAATGCCAGTTGTCACACTGGGAGTTTATTATCGGTGTACCTTCGACACTGAATATTAATAAATACCTCTTTGGAATTATCATTGGCACAAAATATATGTTTCAGACTTATGTATTTTAATGGATCTCCGTGTTTACTAATCTTAATTAATTGAACCGGCGCAGGCATAGGAAGCCTGTGTAACATTAAATTGGAAGTACAGGAAAGTTACAAAAAAGAGAAAGCAAGGGCGAGAAGACGGAAGGACAGAAAATTAAATAAAAAAGAAAGGTTTTTGAGTAGTCAAGGAATCAAAGCTCCACTCTTGTCCATTTAGCGAAATACAGAGATTTTTGGTTTTTCATTCCAAATATGAAAATTCAATATAAATGATACCTCGATATTCAACCATCCAATTTCAATTTGTTTAAATGCATTAATATCTAATTGATTATTATCCGAAATGAGACCCTAATGTGTATACGCTAACGCGATCAATTATGATACTTGATTAACATTTTTATGAATTTTAACTTTTGATGCTCGATGTATATGACACTCTTTTATATTTCATAAAGGATACAAGTCCAGTAGACACTGTTAGATACATGAATATTCAAATAACTCTTTGGTTCATTGACTATTTGACAAATTCAACAAATTCAACAAATTCATGAAATGAATGTTTTAATAGAGGATACAAAATTGGTACAAAAAAATCGATATGCTGAATGTATATGCAATTAAAAAATTACTAAGAATTCTCTCTCTTTCTCTCTCTAATATGTTCATATGGTGAGCGGTGAAAACGGTGGTTTAAAATTTAAACCATGAAATGATGAAATGTAATAAAATAACCCCATATAAGTGGTATATTAATCAATTTGCAACAAATTGACAACATGTGGTAAAATTAAGCTGAATCCGTTATTTCAAATACTCTATGATGTCATAAAAGGCAGACGGAAGAATGTACAAATCAAAGCTATTCCATTTGAAACGAAAAAGGATTATTTGTTATAGATATTTTGTTATATAAATTTAAGTTTTCACTTTTCTTATTTCGAACAAATAAGTATATCTTGATCATTATGTTGATACTATATCATAATTAATGCTGGAATTGACAAGTTAGATAAATATATCACATTTGTAACCATTGCACATCAGCTCGGAGACGATTACTGTTCGAAGATTAAAACTGGTCACATTGTTGTTCATGTTGTCCGGCATATTTATTGCATGTAATCCGACATGCAACACTTTATAAAGCTCGGTGTTATTTTCTCTAAAATTGCTGGAATTAACAAATACCATGAATATGTCAACTTCATATCCAATGAATCGTTATTTGTTTTACTTGCATGATCCGTCACATACAAGATCACATACATTGTAGATTTTTCCTTTTTGTGTTATGATATCTATACTTATTTAATTTATGTTTGCATCTTTGAGTAGTGCAAATGAATCACTATTTAAAGTAATTGTTATAGAATACAAAATAAAAGCTTCTGTACTGAGACATCTCTGGGAAATGTACATTTGAGAAAACTGAAACAAAAGCCGTATTTACAAATTGTGGTCCAAATGCTGTGACATCTCAATAAATGAAATATTCAATTATGTGCAATTTTTGGTAATAAGGGAAGCGTTGGAAATATTCAGTAGTCACTGTCAATAGAGTTATCACTGTAACACGATGCATCAGTGAGATCAGCTGACATCCTGCTTGAATCGAGATAACTTCGAGATGACAAAGAGAAATCACTTTTCTCCGATAGTAACTCTCTTCCAATTCTTGCTTCTTCTTCTTCCAGTCCATCATCACCATAGAAACCATTGCCGTTACCAACGAAACCGATGAGTTGATATTCGGAGGGTTCTTGTTGCATGACCCCGTTCAGACAAATACCGGGAACGGTTATAGTCCTCGTTCTCCCGTTCATTGTTCTCCCGTTCCCGCTATTTAACGATCCCGACTTTTCTTCCGATGATACAGTGATAAGGATTCTCGGCCCACTGTCCTCGGCATCAAAACTTGCCCAAACGCTGGAAGAATCATTGTCACTGCTTTCAACACTGCCACGATGTCTTAAGTTTCTAAGCGCCAAACGACCCAAGTTCATTCTCTTTTGATGGTTGCCATTTACAAGCCCGAAATGCCCGTGGTGTAATTTTCCCGCCACCCTACTTTCCAGTTCGCTGATTCGTCGAAGAGCGCGCTTCAGTTCTCCATCACGTTCCTCCAGCTGCGTCTTTAAATCATCACACTGTTTGGAAAGAAGCGAAGACAACGAGACAGTAAAACAAGTGAAACCAATAGCAGGGTAAAGTGGAAATTGAAAGAAAATTGGCCTGATTGCAGACAGGGGCTGTTATGAGAAGATTTTAAAATGAGCTCCTCCAAAATCTCCTTCGACTTTCATCAAGTTGATTGGTTTGGAATCGTAGTCGTTTTTGTATTCAACGCTGTACGAGGAGATCGTCTGCGTGTGAAACTTGAGAAGTCTGGCACGAGCGCTCGTTCCAAGTGCAATTAAAATAGAACGCCGGGAAATACGTTTAATACAGAACGGCAATCACTCGCTAGGGGTTAGGGGGATACTTTACGTGCGCTCCGAGATCGCTTTTCTATTAGGAAAATGGAACATCGACGAGGTGCTATGGCACTTTCTATCCGCTGATAGCGACTATGATGAATGAAAACCAAGACGTTTTATCCATTGCGATGCTTCGTCTAAACAGGCAGGGAATTAATCAAGACAGCAGAAAGGCTCTACACCTACACACATCCTTCACACAGCGATTTAAGCGCCAAGTGAGAGCAGGAGAATATGTTTCAAATGGAAGGGGATGTACGTGTATTTATTTGAAGACAAAACAGTTTCCAAGAGTGCTGTTTTAATTGCACTTGACACAAAATAGAAAACAAAATAAGAGAAGAGCAGAAATTCTTACCCGTTTGGAAAGCTCTGTGACCTTTTGCTTCGTCGCCTAGAATGAAAATGAAAGGAAATGGACCCAGTCTGAATTCTTATCAACATATAATTGTTGTAAAATAAACGGTTTATAAGGGAACTTAGATGGATGATTCTTTACTTATTAGTGTAATCCAATTACCGGGGTAAAAATACTATTAGCACTTTGATTGGTTACGTTGGAACTGGATGGGGCAAAGTATTTAAACAAACAAAAAAAGTAATCTCCCTTTGTATCTAAAGAAAATGCATATAAATGCCATCTATCATATTGTATATACTTACGAGACTATCAAATTTGCGAAGCTCGTTGATGATATGTCTCAGCTCACTTGTCTCTTTGGCTTGAAAGAAATAACGAAACAAAACAAAAAGGAAAAACAAATAGTCGTTATTAATTTTGTTGGATGATAGTGAATTCAGAATTCGATAACCTCATGTCCGGAGAATGAACCATGCAACCACATCATGCATATTCAATAAAAATCATCATCTATGAATCAATAATATCATTCCCCAACTGTAAACAACTCCATTGTTTATAACCCTAATTAATGATTATAACCTTCAACACAATGTGGCCTGACAAATCGCCTCATGCTAATGTTCGGTCTGTATCGACCGTGTACCCACCTACAAAATGTAACACCCAGAAAACACGAACATGTGTAGCACGGTCGATGACTCATTTTGGATTTGATCTTTTACGGCTACCGTAGATGATTCAGACTAGCGGATTTATCGAAAAACAATTAGAATAATGATGAGGGATTGATTGACATGGTGTTGCCTCACCTGATTAATGTCATATAATAACATGAAAAGTATAGGTGCCTCAAGGACAAAAGTATTTAAACATTATTTTGATAAAAGTTTCATGCCAGAGGCACTCATGTTATTGTTACAGTACTTTTGAGACTAATCATTTGAACAGAACAGGCCATGGTGGATGATAGAAATTAATGCGCAATAAATTAAATTTTAGCTGAGGCTATGTGTGAAATTGACAACAAAGGTTTGTACTCCTCATTGAATTTATCGATAACATCGGGTTTTTGTCAAATTGTGAGGGGTTATATAGACAAAACGATAACATTGAGAAAATAAAACCGCACAACTTTACCGAGCTTATTTTTTTTTCTTTTGATTCTGTTGTAATTGTTTTTTTGTATGCGTTTTTTTTGTTTTTTTTGTTAAAGTTATTGTAAGCTTGATGGGGCAGAGAACTGAAAATGGCTATAGAGACAGAAATCTGGTGGGATGGAGCTAAGGGAGATGAAATATAGAGCAGGTGAGAGGGAGAGAAGTCATTGTAGAACTAATTACAATATGTATCACTTGGAACTCGTAAGGTAAAAACCAAGAGAAAGGGAGAGGGAGGGGGAGAGATAGAGGGGAAAGAAAGACAGGGGCTGAGAGAAAAGTGGGAGAAGAATGAGAGCGAGAGAGAGAGAGAGAGAGAAAGAGAGAGAGAGAGAGAGAGAGAGAGAGAGAGCAAGTAAGAGGAAGAGAACGAAAGAGGGGAGGGAAAGTGTGAAGATAGTGAATTTCCAAAGGATGATTATCTTTTTAATGTAAAGTAACTCTAAGAAGGTAGACAATCAAGCTACGAGCAATTTAGCCTTTTCTATCTTTTTGTTAAACATGGCTAATTTCCTACCCATCCGGAAACAACAGACAAAATTTGTTAAAGAAAGCTCAAAATTAAAGGATTGTTCAACCAAAAGGATTAAAGCAATGCACAATACTGGCAATCAGCTTCCATTAATTGATTGTTTGTGAACGTTAGTGAGAATTTAATGGAGAAGAATATTGCTAGTTCTCTGAAGCAAAAAAGTCAAAATTGTAATTGAATTGCCCACAATTATCAGATTTAAAAACTTCAGTTCCAGTGGCCAGCTCTTTATTGATTGTTAAACGTTGGTCCGGGAAATGAGGATTTTGGACTCAAAAGACGTACCAATCTGCGAATGTGTGTGAGTAATCAGCCAGAACTAAGCGCCGAGTTGAGAAAAGCAAAGGGAATGAATTCCAACTGATCATAAAATGTCAATCAGAAACATTCGATGTAGTTTCATGCAAGAGTTAATTTGTAACAATTCGGAAGTGTGAAATCTCATTTTGTTGGGGGATTATAATTTAAAAGAACCTCATGAACTTAAAAGCTCATCAGTTGGAGATCGGATTAGTTAGATTAACCCAATAGACGTGAGACAGGGCCTATGCAGTATTAGATTATAATGACACACGGGTCATCTTCTGCTAAATTTACTTTCACACCTTCGTGCCTTATGTAAAGCAGCTGATTACAATTGCAAATGCTCTTTTGTATCCGACTTAGGCATTAGGCATCTTAGTATACATCTACATTTTCCAATAGTCTTACAGTTTGTTTGGACAGTAATACAAATAGTTAATAAAAAGAAAAAAATAGCATGGCCTGAATTGAGAAAGTTTGAACATTTGTTTCTTTGGTAGCTTCTGGTATTGATACAATTTATAAAAATATACATATTTAAAACAAAGATTAAACAAATATATAAACAAATCGAAAGAAGGGTACTCTAACAGTCTAATGCGTTCATCTACTTGTACTAGAATGTTCCAGAAAAGTATTAATTTTCTTGTCAAAAACACTATTAACACAATGAAGTTGTTATCTCAAGCTACGATTGCGTTTTCGTTTTTTTTGAATTTTTTTGAATTTTTTTCCCTTCCACAGGGTTCTTTATTTTCAAAACAAGTTTTATCATATACAGTATATCCATATATCATATACAAATAATTAAAGAAATAATTTCCAATCATAATGGCTTAACACAGATAATAATCATCACGGCCGAAAACTTGTGTGGCAGATAAAAACAAACATTTATGACAAAATTAGTACTTAAATATATAATTTAAAAAAACAAAAACATAAAATACATGATCATGTTTATGTAGGCACATTTCCAACACTCTCAAAACATTTTCTAAAGTGAAACCATTTCTTTTTCAATTTATTTTCTCTGAGATTTGTTTGGTGTATATATTTTTCCATTTCATAATAACGTTTTACAGCTGATAAAATTATATCAAATGATGGGAGCTGATTTCGTAATTTAGCTGAAAATATTTCTTATCTTACAACCATCAGAACACAGTTGAGTGCATTATTATTGCTACCGCAAAATCCAAACAATTTATTTTGATTTGTAAGTTTGATCCTTTCCCCCGATTGCGTTTTAACTGATTTTTGCACTTGCATCACGGACTTTTACTTTTTTTTTCATATGTACTTTAGGTAATAATATTGCCTTACTTTTATCAATCATTCTAGTAAGGAGACCAGTGACTGCAGTCGTCTGTTTAATGGCATGGTTGGACATGGAACCACCACCTGTTCCATCACTGGTCCCATCACCCTCCTTATTACCGTCTTCAAGGAGTCTTGCCGAGTCGGGAACCTGAAGGGTAGCCTCAGACTTCCTTCGTTGCATCCTAAAGGGGAAGAATGATGAGGGGCGACGAAGTGAATGACATGGTATATAATTTCTATAGGTATATACATATAGGAGGATATTAAGGTATACTTGCCTTTGAATTCGTTATCAAGTTTAGATTGACAAGGCAAATGCCTGTCTTGACAACCTTGATGGTTGTGTAGTCCCATATACAGTACAGTGCTTGTTACTTTACCAAGACTGGGCCACATTTCTTATAATTTTGATGACTCCAAAACATTGCAGTACACACCAATACTTATATGCTACATGATCAATTTTTTCTTATCGATTCCACACCGTTTCTTTCACAATGCAATCGCATGACCAGAACTTTAAGGATTTAAGGACTAGGAGGAGGAACAGGTATCAAATCCTGTATGAGGAGGTATGTCAGATTATATCTAACTCGTTAGAATTCAAAGAGAAAGGTGGAAAGATCAACCACATGACAGAACAATTCTTTAAACTGATGAATACAAAATCGTCACCCTTATTTTTGGCCGAGTTATCTGGAGCTATCGTATTTCTGCATTTTCAATTTCGTAGACACCCGAATCTCTATTTTCATCCCATGTATATACAAGTAATATGAAGCCACACCACTATCATTCATGTTATCATCACAATCCTCGTACTTTCGTACACATCATTTGAATTAAATCACCAGTTCCTGATACACGTTTGTCAAACAGGACACATATAAGAGCACCCGATATCAATGTTTTCTCGACAGAATAAAAACAACGTGATTGGTTTGTGTTGAACGTGACGTTTGCCTAATTGAATCTCTGCGATGCCTGCTTATGATCAATGTTTGCATGACATTTCAACCTTAATCTGAACGCTTTGCGTGGGATATCATACTTTATCAAGCAGTCAAAATAATGACGAACGAGCTAGTATTCCTTTCTATCTGTCTGAACGTGCTGTGAATTTGATTTTGGGAGATCTACTTCTCTTCAACCTCAAATCGAAATGAACACAAAAGGTGCTGATATCATTTGTCGAAAGAAGTTTCCTTTTCGTTAAACTTATTGCATTACGTTTTTGATTTCTCTTATCGACTTGTTTGAAAAATGAGATATATACATGTGTATGTATAATGTACGTTCATACCTTATCTTGAATAATACTATTGCAATACTATAACTGTAAGTATCAAATTGCAAAAATAAAAATGGCTGTGACGAATTTATAGAGAGAAATGAACAAATCATTAAAATGTACTTAGAACAATACAAAATTAATAGCGTATTCACTTAGCATGAATTTATTCAGGCCCTGAGACTTTTCATGTGTTTGCAGAATCATTTTTCGCTTTGTAATTACCAGGAAGAAAAACGTAGTTTTTCCTTACATGTTTTCCTTCTTAATCAAGGAAAAGAAAGAAAGAGAAACAAGGGAAATGGAGCACACTTCGATATCTGAAATATAATTCCGTCCTACTAAGTGTGGCATTAAGGCTATATTGCTTTTTTTTTAAATTTAAAAAAAGAAAATCTGCTCTCTCTTTAAAATGGACTATTCTGACGTTTCATAATCATGGATTCGTGATGAGTAAGACAAACAACAAATAAAGGATGAAGTCCTCAATCTAAAGACTGACATCCAACTTTTCAATACTCCACATCATGATGAGGTGTAGTCCTGTTTTTACGTTTACCGATGCACCCTTATCCCCTTTGTCATCTACGGGCTCGTTAGTTTACAACACGATGTCCTGATTCGTGATCGAGAAAACTGACGGTAGGAAGATCATAGTAGCGATGAATTACAGAGCAATAGCAATTAGAGATTTGGATTGAGACAAGATGCAGTGGGTTTGTTTATTCCATAATAAACATCACGATTGCTTGCCAGGTCGGGATGAGACATAGCGAGAGGCAACGTCCCAATGTAAACTCGCTCTTCAATTTGCGAAAAAGCGCAAGTAGATTGTGTCCCGTTTTAGCGACCTGATGCGATGATATATATCGTGCCTGGCTTTTGTACCTGGTATATCAATGTGTGTTCTTTTATTTTAATATCTGAGGATTGATTATACAGGCAGGGCAGGTGAAGTGAGCTTACGTGGCCAATGCCCGCTGCGCTAAGAAATTGACACCACTTGTAACAATGCGGATTTGTATTTAAAAAGGTGGTTCACAGTCAATAAGTCAAGGGCATTATTTTCAAGAATATTAGAGGCATCGTTTTTCTAAACATATTAAATCAAATAAAACTTATTGAAGAGAAATTGCCGAATTCCCCGTAAACAAGGATGAAAGTTAATTCAACGCTTTCTCTACATCTGTTCCGTGTGTGTCTAAACTGGCGTAACATTTAAACAAGGGAGTACCTTGCATCGAATAATCGAAAGGACATGGCGTCCCAGTTGTTGTTGTTGTTGTTGTTGTTGTTTTTGTTGTTGGTAATAGTTTAATGGCGTTCATTCAGTATTGAATATATCAGTTATACATAAGAAAACTGAGAATAAAGATTGTTAATGATATAATTAATTAGTCAGTAACGCAATTTATTAGGAGTCTCTGGATGGTTTGCAACTTCGTGTTTCTGCTTTTTTAGTTTAATCTGGTCAGCCCGGTTTCGATTGCATGGAAAACTTAGCTTTGCCCGATTTGAAACAGGCTTCTCGGCTACTCGGCGTGCATGCGCAGTGATCCCAGTCTACTGGTAATAGGCACATGCCTAGTTAACTTTCACCTCTCTATAGATATGGGATGAATTCCGCTCACTTGAAATCGATTTCTGGAAAGTCACTGCCAAGTGCTTACATTGACCTCACCAGATTCCATTGTTTATTTCTATCGTTTATCTTTTGCCTAAACAAAACTATGAAATGAAAAAAGGGCTCACATTGTTGTTGTTTGAAAAAAAATTATTAGATGATCATTACGACATGATATAATGTTAAATCACATTCTCAATTTTGCGAGATATTTAATGTTTCGTTTCTATAACAATTCTATTCAATTTAGTCCTCCTCTGGCAAAAAGAACAGATGAAATATCTTACTTTCATTCCTATCGCCACAATTATTGTGCCTTTTCATAATAGTAGAATACGTTGATGTCAAATCAGTTAAATACGACATGATCTACATCTTTCCGATTCGCATCTGGTAGCAGAGAATAATTTCATATAATACCAGTAAATTTGATTGGGAACTGAACTAATTGGAATATGTGCAAGGACATACAGAAAATTGACTGATTAATAATTTACCTTGCCGCCTCTTTGTTTTTCTCCATCCGATCTCTGCCGTGTTTTTCTAATACCTTCTTTGCGTCAGGATATTCCACCAGAGCCTGCAGCAAAACGAAAAACATCATGACATACTATCCATGGGAACAAGAGTAAAGCCGTATTAGAACATGACCTTTATATGTCATGTTTGTTTTAATATACAGAAACACAGAAATCCATGAAGTATATGTTTTCCCGCTCGCTTTGTTTGCTCTCCAATTTTTATGAGCAAAAGCGCCGTTATCCTGACAAAGCCCCCCCTTGCCTCCTTTTATAGAAGCACATATCAGATATTAGGGAGAACAAGATAGGCCTATGGTAAGTTTGTTGACTTTTCCGCATAGGCTGATGGATATAATCACTCCTCTCCCTAATTATGAAATAAATAAATTAAGAGTCTATCCAGGCTCAGCATAATATACGTATAATTATGATTAAAACAATGTTAAGTGGACCAGTCGCTCCGACATTCTGCTCTTGACATGTAATCCTAACCTGCCCTGTAGGTAAAGTCAAGGTGTAGACACTATATCAAATTAACTCTAATTTGCTATGGATATCCATCCTTAAAAAATAATTCTCTGGCATGCTTCTCATGAGGTTCGAACCACCAACCTGCATGAGGTCTTTCTTGGACAGACAGAGTAGCTCTGAATAGCCGAGTGAAACCACATCAGCCGTCCGTCTGTTCTGCCCCTCATCGAGTTTTAGCAGACTGATCTCCCCGAAGTAGTTTCCCTCCGACAAGGTAGCTACCACCATGCACTCTTGAGTTTCTTGGTCCTGCACCACCACCTGTATGTGACGATGAGAGATGAGAGATTGTGATAAAGCTCAATGAAGATGATGACTTATTTGCAGAGACTGAATCGCATAACCATTTTGAATGGATGGAGGTGGAAAGCCACATTACGCTGAAAATATTCCGAAAAATTTCAATAAAAAAAATAACAAACAAAGAAGCGGGAGAAGAAAAAAAAAAGATTTATTAGAATGTCTTTCTACAGGAAGAGAAGTAATTAAATTCATATTTTCAAATTTTCCCACATGATTTGTGTAAGCAACAGCAAAAAAGATAACAAAAATATTTATTAAAAAAAGGGGGCATTGGTTATAATCATTGAGAGTAAATAGCGAATGATTTTTGTATTCATACCGATTAAATATATAAATGTTATCATTCATCATTACATGTTATGTGTATATAAGACATTTGCTCTGCTTTATTTAGATTTGAGAATATCGGTTAATTTTCATGATTGTGAATTGTTAAATAAAACAAAATTGTGTTCCATTGTCTTGATTTCATTTAACCCCTGTTCTTTATAGATTAGTAAGAGAGAGAGAGAGAGAGAGAGCGAAAGAGAGAGAGAGAGAGAGAGAGAGAGAGAGAGAGAGAGAGAGAGAGAGAGTGAGAGAGAGAGAGAGAGAGAGAGAGAGAGAAAGTCCTGCTGGGCATAGAAATATGAAAAAAGGAATACAATATGAATATTGTAGCGTTGGTATTATCAGGGACTTGTTAGTTGACAAGTCCCTGGTATTATATAGCTATAAGCGATAATTGCACACTCGTACCAGAAACAATTCGCACATTCCAGAATGAGTCATCTGTTTACTCCATCGCCAGAGTCTTTTTTGACATACGTGATAACCAAGGTCTGATATTCTGGTCACATCAATTATAAAGCTATGAAACAGGTCCCCTTGAAAGGAGGGGGAGGGGTGTCTATTTTTGGCACCAGTTAGTGTCGATCATGTTTTCGTCGTAGCGGAACAAATCGGTCGACATCGAGAACAAACACTGGGTTATTTTGAGGGCCAGGGGTCATTATTTTTGAGGGTGCTATCACAGCGCTTTGTTTTATTCCTAGTAAAACAGGCGCGCGTGTTATTGAGAGATTGAAATGGGATTGAATGGAAGGGGGTAATGCGGAGACACCATTCTGGATTGGTAGGAGGGGATCTTCCGAGTGATTAGACACGCCCTAAACAGCGGCGTGTAGAAGTAAACTGATCCCCGATAGGTCAATGCGGGTGACGACGGAGGGCTCTATCGGGTATGACGCCCGACAAATCAAGGATAAGTAGTTGATTGGTTCCGCAGCTCCGTCGAAAATAGAATCCAATGCTTGAGTTTGGCCTTGTTTGTCTTGTTTGTACCAAACTCCTTGTTTCTAGTTAGTTAAGATATTTATACTTGTCCAATCTAATTAAGAGCAAAAATGTGGAACGAAAAACAAAAATAATTCCACGTCAATTATTATTATCTTGTTCAACATCGCTCATGCAATCAATGCAACTACCACAGGTGTTCTTCCCTAATCGTCATCAGATATCAGCATGAAAGTTATTAAGTTTTTGTCATAATTATCTTCATCAATGCCTAAATAAAAGTATTTTACATCTTCTTTCATCAAATTCAGGTTAGATGCTGTGAATGCCGCAGGTAAAACATGTATTACTGTAACCCTTCTTTGCAAATAAATCAAAATATCGTTCCGGCATGTGAAAGTTTACAGAAAAGGGGTGGTTTACGACTCTGTAGTGGAGAGCTAAGCAAAACTGTAAAAGGTTGTAGTACTGAAATAATCTTAAAGAACCAAATATAAAAACCCTCTTAGCCTCGGCATTTTTCGCCAAATTTGCATCGTGTTTTATTCAGATATAGCAAAAGAGGAAAGAACAAAAGAACAAAATGAGAAAACAAAATTACATTTCGTCGTTTTGGAATCGAATTCTTTAAATTTAGCGATGATACCACCGGTATCAATATCCACATTATCAAGGGAAGTTCGTGTTTCACAAATGAACTGCACGCGACATGTAAAGTACATTAATTCATCGAAACATGTGTTTTATGTCTCAAAGAGGCGGCGGCAGTGGCTGCAGTCACCGAGCGACGACGGAGAGTCGCCGCCGACAATCCAGGGGATGTCTCAGACGATCTCTCCGTGTTTGTTCCACTGAATAGGTCCAAGATTAGGTATCAGCTGAGTACAACCGCCGTAACCACCAAATGCCAATCGTCGATATGTTGAGTGTATAATTGAAAAAGTGCAAGTTTCATCGGAGAACCCTAACCCTTTCATAGCCGAGGATACCTGATGAGGCTATGTAGAAGAAGCCGATTATGTTGGTTCCAGCACAGACTACAGCTATATATTGTTTCCTTATTAAATGTTTGATTGTTTGGTTGATTAGCTCCTTGATAATTAAGACCCAGTGGTTAATAGCGAATAAAGAAATGGACGGTGTTTGTTTACAACTCTTGTAAACACGGTAAGAGATACACGGTGGTTTATCGTCAGCCCTACAAACGAATATCTGTTTCCGTTTTCGTTATTAAAAGTACAATGTACTTGTCCTCTGAGCAAAGAAATGTATACTGTGAACCATGGGGTCGCAAGGAGGCATCGAATAAAAGTCAATAAACTCACTACCTTTGATACGGTAAAGAACAAACTTTTCTAATTGCATGGCTAAAATGGGATTTAACAAATAACTACATGTATACTAGCCCCCTAAATTAAATCACATCGACATTTGGGGGGGGGGGGGGGGTATGTTATGTAAAACAGTGTCCATATGGGATCGATAACAAAACTGTACAAGTAATACACCTCTTTTGTAACAAATAAACAAAACATTCGCTGGTATTTCCCCCAAAAAAAACTTTTTAGAAAACACTCAAATATCAGCAAAATATAGACATTACAAAAGAAGCGAATTTCTGATTGAACATTATTATGTGATTTTTTTTTAAAGCAACCTAAAACAGATTTTCGCTCAATTCAACCACATAATAATATATTTCATTCGAAAGAAATTGACTGGTAACTTATGCTTAGTACGAGAGAGAGACTAGAAAGGGGGAGGGGGCTATCAATTGGAGGAAGGAAGAATATTATGAAGGTGAATGGAGATCAAAACATATTTTGCTAACCTGAACGTGCCCGTGGTTGATGATAAACATCTCCCTTCCGATCTCTCCTCTTCGGCAGATATAGTCTCCAGGTGAGAATATTTGTGATCGTAATTTTAGGACCAGCTCACATAATAGACCTTGTTCACAGTCCTCAAATATCTTCACCTGCAAAGAAAAAACAAATCTAAGATGAAAAATCCACCGCAAAAGTAAAAATGTTTGTTACATGTTAACAACACTAGTTATAAATACTAAAGATCAATTATATTAAATAAGATGACATCGAAAATGTTGTTGCCTGTACTCATAAATGTCATAAAAATATAGGAATTAGAAATGCATAGAAGTATGAATATATTGTTTTTCCATCTGCCTGATGCCGCATTTATATACTGACTTTATTATTAACTTTTTCTTTAATTTCTTTAAAAAAAAGATATAATATTATATTACCAAACAGTTTCATAAATCAATATAAACTAAGCGCGGGATGCATATGTTAATGGGTGAAAATCCTCGACTTCAAAACAATCATGACTCTGTATGAAATCATCATTTTACCTTTTTTTGTTTCACTATTCCCTAAGCACACAAATACAAAAAATTTCCCTTCTAACAACACCCCCCTCCCAGAAAAAAAGGGGGAAATAATCGGTAATGTTGAATTTGCAGTTTTGACTGATTTTGTTTTTCTATTATACCTTCTTGAGTGTATCGAGGTGTACGTGAATAGCAATCTCCGCCCGAAGTCTGGGAGGGAGAATGTCGAGGAACGTCTGGTCGTCTAGGGCTTGTGTTCTGAAACAGATACATTTTAGAAGTTTCCATAGTGAAGAAATCAAGAATTACTGGCTGAAATCCTATTCTTAACGCAAATTACATTTCCATGTAGGAGGAAATTCCCTGCAAATGAAAAACATTATAAACCTCTCTGTGTAAAGGAAATAAAATGTATAGTTTTCATGCAAGTCACGCAAAATGTAACCAATTGTTTCTTTTTAACAATTAGCGTTTACACCTCTCAGTCTTACAAAACACTTTTTTTTTTCTTTTTTTTTTTAATTATTGAGTGGTTTGAAAATTATGAAAACATGAATAATTATCATGACAAGGAGAAAAGTCAGTGAAATGACTTTACGATACTTTTCTGAAAAATTGAGGAGGTAATAAGAACCACTGGTACAATGAGCTTATATTTCTTTCACAAGGTAATGTGGCAAGAAGTAAATGTTAGATCACCTATGCGCATGCATTAATTTGAGCTGGAAAAAGCAGAAATAGCACTAAAAGCGAAAGTGAAAAGTTGGCACTTTCGAGAAAAAAAAAATCAATGAATGAATAGACAAATAATTTGTTTATTTACTAATCAGTCGGTAAAAAAACTGGAAGAAAATAGAAAATAGCTAATTAGTAGTGACTAACCTGCTCCAGGCGTAATCTGACCATTTCTTGACTCTATCTTGTAAATGCTCAGGTACTCGACGATGATTCATATAAAACTTGATTGCATCCATTCTGACGATGTGAGGAAACAAAAACGATATAGTGATGGTTAAAATCATTACCAATATTTCAGCATCGTATGAAAATGATCGGACCAGCATTTCAGCTGATTGAAAACGTGTATAGAATGTAGTTTATCATGGGTTTGTGAAACTATGATTTTATCATTGAATTGTTTCTTTCTTTGTTCTAGGATTTGCTTTCTTGTACTATAGAAATATTTGCAGTATAGCTAGATAATGATTACAACAGCCTGTATATCACGTATACCGTATATAAAACATCATATTTACTATCAATGTAAACACAGAATAGGCAGATATCGGCATTAAAAATAACGTAGGCCTCAATGATATAAGGTGTGTACAAATATTAAAGGTAATACAAATTTTTGGGAAAATTTGAAAATTGGGTGGATAGTAATTCTTTACAATTTTGATATATTTGGATGCCCCTGTGGGTGTGTTATAAGCACTAGAAAATTTAAGCCCCTAAAACACTTCTGCTTTCTAGAAAATGTTAGTATAAACAAATTTCAAATAGCGCCTATATACGGCCGTACAGCGGTAGCTGCCACTATGACAATCTCAGAATATGTAGTTGTGATATATAATTTCGAAACGGGAATAGCTAATTGGTCGGTTTTTGTCAAGAAACATTGTTTGATAGCGTAATTAATATCGTGAACTTGAGAGGGAGCTATACAACATAAAGAGTTTATTATTTACAATTTCATAACTTTAGACTCGATTTCAACCGCAACAATGATCACTGAATATTGTAGGATCGCATATGCTTACAATTTGTTCATTTGAACCAAATTCATGACCCCATACCAAAAGTTTGTATTACTTTTAAGCAACGTATTCGATATTCTTCCATAATTCATATCCAGTAATCATTTGCATTATTTAGATCATTCATATCCAATTCCTCATCAACTCAGTCATGAAGCAGACGTATTGCAACATTGAGAAATATGATATGAAAATAGGGGTTATTGTTTTGTTCTGCCTCTGTCTCTGTCTCTCTGTGCCTGTTTTTTCTTTCTCTCTCTCTCTCTCTCTCTCTCTCTCTTCATTCTCTGTGTGATTCGATGTTCAGCCTTATATGGGGGCTTAGCATTATACGTATACACACTGTTAATCAATACGCATCTTATATTTTAACGTGCCATAATGAGTTTTTGTACAACATACTTTGTGGTAATTTCATAACTTTAGACTCGATTTCAACCGCAACAATGATCACTGAATATTGTAGGATCGCATATGCTTACAATTTGTTCATTTGAACCAAATTCATGACCCCATACCAAAAGTTTGTATTACTTTTAAGCAACGTATTCGATATTCTTCCATAATTCATATCCAGTAATCATTTGCATTATTTAGATCATTCATATCCAATTCCTCATCAACTCAGTCATGTAGCAGACGTATTGCAATATTGAGAAATATGATATGAAAATAGGGGTTATTGTTTTGTTCTGCCTCTGTCTCTGTCTCTGTCTCCCTGTGCCTGTTTTTTCTTTCTCTCTCTCTCTCTCTCTTTCTCTCTCTCTCTCTCTCTCTCTCTCTCTCTCTTCATTCTCTGTGTGATTCGATGTTCAGCCTTATATGGGGGCTTAGCATTATACGTATACACACTGTTAATCAATACGCATCTTATATTTTAACGTGCCATAATGAGTTTTTGTACAACATACTTTGTGGTAAATTCTTGTCTGGATGCGTTCATATTGCTGATGACGTCACCAACATTTCCAACAACAGCTGCAAATAGGAACACGCCGATTAGAAACGTCATTCCCGTAAATGAATATTCCTAGAAAAACATTAACATAGTAAAGAAACAAAATATCAATATCAATATCAATTATTGTTGACCATTATCGTTAAACAAATTTTGAAAGAAAAAAACGAGGAAGATAAAATAAAAAATTCTCAGTAAATTTGAACAAGAATGAATAGGGTTAAATCATGCTTGCTATTATGCAAGGGTGCGTAGCGATCGAGGAAAAATTTCCATTTTAGAGCTTTACAAGATTAAGGCCTATGCGACGTTACTCTGTATAACTACAACTCCTATAAGTCATTATACAAACATTATTTTTTCGAAATTGTTTCAAAATTTTGGGGGCACCCCCCGGTCCCTGACGCCCCACAACCCGAATTACCGCATTGAAATCACAGTGATTTGGAGGTCAATAAGAATGTGAGCAAATGCTTTGGGGATCATAATATTATCAAGCACGAGTGTAAAACAAAAACATTAATGCAGGAAAGCACACACCGGAAAGGGGGTGAGAATACAATGGGTATTTCCCATGGACTAAGAGGGCGCTAGTCTATGCAGTTGGTAAACGACATGAGGTGTCCTAGCCTATAATCTAGGCGGAGTGCCGAGCTTTTTTCTTTGCTGCTAGACTAACCCTAAGCAGAACGTCTGATACGGCGAGACTACGAACCGTGAGTCGCGAAGCGGCTCACCGCCTATAATCACTGGTCTAGCTTTAGTCGTTGTTTTTTTATTATCGACATTGAATCCGTGGCAGTTTTCGTACGGAAAACTGCCACGGATTCCTCGTCGATAATAAAAAAAAAACAACGACTAAAGCTAGACCAGTGATTATAGGCGGTGCGCGGCTCGCGTTATTTTTTTATGCGGCACAGATTGGGGCATGGCGCGTGTTAAACCTATGGGAAGTACGTTCTTTCCCTTCTGAATAGTGTCTGCACGTACGTGAGACTAGTCATGTTCGCTAGCGCATTAGCGCTGCGAAGAAGTTTGTATATCCATCGCGAACTATGTGTTTAGATAACATTCCTCTTCGTTTAAGTTAGTTAAGTTTTATTGACTAATTAGTGTGATGTTCTCCTTATTGACGTGCTGCCTCCTCTTCAGATTTCCAATTTGATTTTAATTGTTGATGTAATGATTTTCCATGCGGTAGTGGATTACATGTAACCACTATTAAAAACAGACCTCTACTACTTATACTGTCTAGTACGCACACGACCAGTATTAGTCTGTAAATCAAGACCCCTTTAAAAAAAAAGCCCCAATCTGTGCCGCATAAAAAAATAACGCGCGCGGCTCACGGTTCGTAGTCTCGCCGTATCAGACGTTCTGCTTAAGGTTAGTCTAGCAGCAAAGAAAAAATCTCGGCACTCCGCCTAGATTATAGGCTAGAGGTGTCCAAGTATCAACGTATTTATTTCCTTATCACTAAAGAAAAAACTATTCTTTTTGTTTGAAAAATTAAACAAAATCTCAAATTATATGTTTGAATAAGGCCATTTAAAAATATATACATGTTTAGTGTCCCCGCCCGCTTCCTTTTCGGGGGCCGCCTCCTAATTTTTTTATTTATTTTTTTAAAGAAAAAAACATGAAAAACACTGCTAAAATGGATCTATTTCTGATTTAAAAAAAAAAAAAAAAGTTGGCGGCCATCTTGAAAAATAGCCCGACTGTCAGGGAAAATGTACCGAGCGGCCATTTTGGGCGGCCATTTGAAAGAAAGAAGAAAAAAAAGGGCCTCCTCCTTCCTATTTTTCGAAAAAACAGGACGCTAAACATGTTTTTTTTTTTTTTTATTTGGCCTAAGGTTTGAAGCGGGAATGAAAAGTTGTCAGATAAAATGAGCCCTGCCATTCAGTGAATTTTGTTGAGGAGGTGGAAAAGAAACAACATTCCTTCTTAAAATACGAATTTGTATTAATAGCCCCCCCCCCCCCCCACCCCCCTCCCCTATAGTGGGCACTGCTCTACCTGTTTAGTTGTATATGGATAACACAAACACACTGTATAATACGTTGTGTACATGAGCAACAACCATTTGCCACTAACTATAAAACCAGAAAGGACGCGTAAACATGTGGGTGACTCCCCCCCCCCCCCCCCCCCCCCCCGCCAGACATCATCCAAACAGTCTCATCAGTTGAGCATGTTAAATTACCATGGTGAAGTTCAATTCATTTGCAGCAATCCTGGTTAATTTCATGCATTTCGTACGTAGGGGGATATTTATGTCTGTTCATTGACGTGCACACCGCACTCAGGGTACTTAGACAAAAGAGGGCGACATCCGAACTTCGTTCTGAAGATAATTTAGTTCACTGACAATTTGAACTGTATAATATACCAAAGCCTAAAAGGGATCATTTACAAACGAAACACAAATAGCTCAATTAACCAGTATATTCACTTTGGTTTTTATGTTGTAAAGGGAAACCGTTTCAAATCTAATGATTGTTGAACTCGCACATAGCAACAGAAGTCGGGCTGATGTGTGCCTAGCAAGCGCTTAAAATTTGCCAAGGTTAACTTACCGTATTGGTGACTGGGTTAGGGGTTCCTCCAATAGTTGTAAGCGTTACAGTCGACCAATACATGATCTTGATATATTTGCTGTACATAGAGAAACCATATAACACCAATTATGTTTTGACTGGCGTAGCATGACTACAGAAACAACTCGGTTGATTTTTCTCCCCCCCCCCCTCCCTTATTCTCTCTCTCTCTCTTTCTAACACATACACTATATCCATGGTTAATACCTTTTCTCTATGGATGAGATGCTCTAGCTTTGTGCATCTCCTTCTCACTCTCCATTTCCTACCCCCCCCCCTCCTATCCTAATCAGCTAATCTATCTATACACGTATACCTATTATTACAATGTGCACAATGGACACATGATCAAACCGTTTCATTAATTTTACTCTCAATGAGAGGTTGAGTGGGAAGATCAAAACGGTTCCCAGCCACTCAAACTAATCATCTTTATAATAACAATAATGAATTGAAAAATTATATTAATCTGTAAACCTCGTATATCTGAACTATGTACTATACAGGTAATATCCATTATGTATGTAAAAAACAAACATAATCTATGTATGTGGAAAGAAAGAGAGCCATTAGGGACTTTTAGATTTGCACGTTGACAGCTTTGACTGCAACGTGTGACGTCATTCGGCGATCGAGAGGGCGTCAACCTTGTTTTTCCTAAATCTAGTACGGTACTAGTATATGCCGCGTGCGCATAAAATATAGAGTTCCTCAGGTAGACAAAGGAACATCCCTTCCCTGCTATTATGTACAAATGTGTAGAACAGGTGTCACATGCATATTCATCTGTTACACAATTTTACAAAATAGCAGTGAAGGGATGTTCTACCACAGCAATAGGCCAGTTTCGTAATGTAACCAAATTTAATGCGTCTTTGTGAAGTGCCTCAATACAAACTATTTCATTCACCTGATAAGAATAATAGTATTTCAATAGACAGAATCCTAACTGCATACATAAGTTGTTGCCAGGTTGCACAAACATTATGGCTTGACCTACCTAGCAACACTTAATATATGCAGTTGCATTCTGACTATTGAAATAATATTATTCCTATCAGGTGAATGAAATAATTTGTATTGAGGCACTTCACAAAGACCTATGCATTAAATTTGGTTACATTACGAAAATGGCCTATTGTTGAGGGTAGAATGAGGAATTGTATATTTTGTCCTCTTTCTTTGTCTGTCATGTTCATAGTGTTACTTCCTGCATGCATGTATATCGTCGAGTGCAATCTAAAAGAATTCTAATTGTAGTCAACATGGGCAGTTGAGTGCGTTGACACGCATGATCAGTCGGCGTTCGACGTGTTCTCGTCCACTCAATCTAAAAGTCCCTATTATTAGTAAACACGAACCCCCAAAAAGCGATTTCAATCGTTCCTATCGTATTACTTTTAGAAATCAAGGTCAGATTACAAAAGATAAATGAGCATCAAGAACTTATAGAGGTCACAGCCATTCTTGCACCTTGCATCACGATCTATCACATACAGAGAAATATATACATATGTACAACCAGAAGAGGCTGCAGAATGTTTTTCTTTGATTAAATTGTCTGACTGCTTTGCATCTCAAAATTATGGTGGCCCTGAAGGGACATCGCGAATAGACTAAATCGTGAAAAATATGCGATAAAATTCACGATATCGTCAATTTTATCGCATATTTTTCACGAAGAAATTCACGAAATTGACGATATCGTGAACTTTATCGTGAACTTTTCACGATGAAATTGACGATATCGTGAATTTTATCGTGAAAATTTCACGATATAAAGTTCACGATATCGTCAATTTTATCGTGTACTCTATCGTGTACTCTATCGTGTACTCTCCTGACGGGCGCTTCGTAAACAAAACCAGCCCTAGCTGGGGGAGACAGAGAGAAGGAAAAAAGGGAAAGGGAAAGAGAAGATAAAAGGAAAGAAAGAATAATAAGAAGAAAAGAGGGAAACGGGGGGGGGCGAAGGGCTCTTGCCTCCTCCTCACTCCCCCCCCCCCGCCAAAAAATAAATAAGGAGAGAGAGAAGGGAAAGGGAAAGGGAAAGAAAATATAAAAGGAAAGAAAGAAGAGGAAGAAGGAAAGGGGGAAACGGGGGAAGGGCGAAAGGCTCTTACCTCCCCCCCCCCCCCCCCGCCAAAAAAATAAATAAGAGAGAGAGAGAGAGAGAAGGGAAAGGGAAAGAAAGAAGAGGAATAAGAGGGAAACAGGGGAAGGGCGAAGGGCTCTTGCCTCCCCCCCCCCGCCAAAAATAAATAAGAGAGAGAAGGGAAAGGGAAAGAAAATATAAAAGGAAAGAAAGAAGAGGAATAAGAAGGAAAGAGGGAAACGGGGGAAGGGCGAAGGGCTCTTGCCTCCTCCCTCCCCACCCCCCGCCAAAAAAATAAATAAGAGATAGAGAGAGAAGGGAAAGGGAAAGGGAAAGAGAAGATAAAAGGAAAGAAAGAAGAGGAAGAAGAAGAAGAAAAGAGGGAAACGGGGGCGAAGGGCTCTTGCATCCCCCCGCCCAAAAAATAAATAAGAGAGAGAGAGAGAAGGGAAAGGGAAAGAGAATAAAAAAGGAAAGGAAGAAGAATAAGAAGAAAAGAGGGGCTCTTGCGGGAGGACCCCCCTCCCGCGCCAACAAATAAATAGGAGAGAGAGAGAGAGATAGAGAGAAGGGAAAGGGAAAGGGAAAGAAAAAATAAAAGGAAAGAAAGAAGAAGACGGAAAGAGGGAAACGGGGGAAGGGCGAAAGGCTCTTACCTCCCCCTCCCCCCTCCCGCCATAAAGGGAAAGAGAAGGGAGAGGGAAAGAAAATATAAAAGGAAAGAAAGAAGAGGAAAAAGAATAAGAAAAGAGGGAAACAGGGGCGAAGGGCTCTTGCCTCCTTTCTTTTCTTTCTTTTCCTTTCTTTCCTATTCTCCCTCTTTTTCGTTTTTCTTTTTCTTTCTTTCCCTTTCCTTCTCTCTCTCTCTCTTATTTATTTTTTGGCGGGGGGCGGGGGGACGAGGCAAAAGCCCTTTGCCCCCGTTTCCCTCTCTTCTTCTTCTTCCTCTTCTTTCTTTCCTTTTATCTTCTCTTTCCCTTTCCCTTTCCCTTCTCTCTCTCTCTCTGATTTATTTTTTGGCGGGGGGGGGGGGAGGGGGGGCAAGAGTCCTTCGCCCTTCCCCCGTTTTCCTCTTTTCTTTTTCTTCCTCTTCTTTCTTTCCTTTTATCTTCTCTTTCCCTTTCCCTTTCCCTTCTCTCTCTCTCTCTGATTTATTTTTTGGCGGGGAGGGGGGGGGGAGTGAGGAGGAGGCAAGAGCCCTTCGCCCGGCCCCCCCCCCCCCGTTTCCCTCTTTTCTTCTTATTATTCTTTCTTTCCTTTTATCTTCTCTTTCCCTTTCCCTTTTTTCCTTCTCTCTGTCTCCCCCAGCTAGGGCTGGCTTTGTTTACGAAGCGCCCGTCCGGGAGAGTACACGATAGAGTACACGATAGAGTACACGATAAAATTGACGATATCGTGAACTTTATATCGTGAACTTTTCACGATAAAATTCACGATATCGTCAATTTCATCGTGAAAAGTTCACGATAAAGTTCACGATATCGTCAATTTCGTGAATTTCTTCGTGAAAAATATGCGATAAAATTGACGATATCGTGAATTTTATCGCATATTTTTCACGATTTAGTCTATTCGCGATGTCCCTTCAGGGCCACCATACAAAATAGATGTTGTTGATGAACAGATCGGTACGTCTCACACGAACCGAAAACCTTGGCCGAAGCACGAAAGAAAACAATGCGTTTTAATAGGAAACATAGCAACTTGTATGTTGCTATTGTATTACGTATTGTAACAGGTGGTCGACTTCGGCAAAGATAAATACCACGTTTAAAAGTTAGATGACAGATGATGTCACAAGGGGAATGAGATCTTGAGGTCTTTTTGGGTGGAGCTTAGCAAGTTTGAAAAACAAATATTTCAAAAAATATTAAAAAATCTATGAAACAAATCCAAAAATTTACATATCAAAATATGAGAAGTATGCAGGACTGCACACCAACAGGAATACACTTGTATTTTGATGTCATGGGCCCTTTAATTGTATGAAAAGAAAATAACATGACAAGTCTTACCTCATAAAATCTTCCTCCATCGTATCCAGTGGATAAACCCAAGCATTCACTCCAAAGCCTTCGAACTGCAAAAAAAAAAGGAATAGGATGGCAAAAATAAATCTAATCTTAATAGACCAGTTCACGGTTTGCACACGTTCCAAATGACCCCGACTATCCATAAATCTTCAGAACATGACGAGGTCCCACTTTGTACATTTTGAAATAATCACTCCTACATCGATGGAGGTGCTACATAAATAGCATTTGTTTCCCCTTTTCAGAGAATACTTCCACCTGTGTATGCTCGTGCATAAATGAATAATGATTGCATAACTTTCAAGAGCACGTATCCAGTATTTTGTCTCCGTGTATTTCACAATTTGGTCTGCAGCGACCTTTATCTGCTAATGCTCAGACTGCAACTTTTGAACTGGCTTATTCCCTAGTACACCATTGTACATTTATATTTTATATTTACATTATATACATATATTATGGCGAATTTTGGGCTCCCAACACAATAGAGAGGCTTTAAAATCTCACTTCTCTCCTCGCTCCTCCCCTTCTTTCTCTCTTCATTTTTTTCCCTCTGTGTCCTATCTGTTGATAAGGGTTTTTTCTGATGAAAAGGTATGTTTTTATTTGATTTTTATAGGGCATCGTCCCCAACGAGCCTATGGCTTTTATGACACCCCCCTCCCCAAATATTTATGACCTTATTTGTAATCAAATTATTTATATATTCCAAAACCCTTTTTTTAAAGAGTGGAAACAAATAAAAGAAATGAAATGAAAAAAAATCATCATTTTACATTTCATCGGTGATAATTAAGATACTAATGCAACGCATTGATTTGATCCATAATTTTAACGAAAATGAAGTGAAGTGATGGTAAATTGAAGTTGGTCAATTAAAATTTTAATCTCTGTTTCCAATCGACGAATCGCAAATACTTTTTGTTATAGTTTTTTTCTCACAAACTTAAACGTGTCATAATAGCCTTTAAAGAATCATCAATATCAAATTTGGGAGATTCACTTAATATGATTTCTTACACTAGCAACATGCAAGATTGAGTAAACGACGTCCGAAGCCGAAATCAAGTGCAAAAATGTTTTCTAATATGATTTGTACGAAAATCAGTGTATATATCCCGTTTCTTCATCTTGTTTGATTGCATGGACAAAAATAACGCAAATGGGAACAAACATTTAAAGATAGCAGATGGCAGTGAAAATGAGTAAACAAGAGGCCACAACAAGGGAGCAATGTCAGAAATGGAGATGCCTCACGTTGGGCATGGGATATTGAACCCCTTTTCGCGGTCTCCACTCTCCACTACACAATGTAAAGATGCTATTAACTGTCCATACCATTTACAAGTACATTCTTTTACGATCGATTTAGCATCACTAGAATTTAGAATGTGAGATGTAGAATTCATTCACATAAACATGGCACTCGAGATTTTATTCATTCATTCAAAACCGAGTTTGGTATCATTTTGTTGGAATATATAAAAAGCATACCACGTCCAACCGGCGGCACTATACTTGACCTTTTATTAATTTTTAAACTTTTTTCAAGAGGAGCGGGAGGGGGGGGCGGTAGTTAGCGAACCTAGTTTTACGCAACAAAAAAACGGCGAAACTTCGGCGGGCGTTTCTAAAATCCCCACTCAACAGGTGGGTTTTTAAATTTCGATTTTTTTTTTTTTTTGTCGCGTTTGTCGGTAGTTGCAAAACACCAGAATTTGCGAAAAACCGACGATTTTTGGTTGCAGTGTAAATGCAGCTACTATAGAAAAATCGTGCAAATATACAATTTTTGTAACGAAATCAAACTTAATGCACAAATCTTGGTTAAGTGCCATGTAACAAATTATTTCATTCACCTGTTATGAATAATTGCATTTCACTAGTCAGAATACGAATTGCTTACATTAATTGTTGCTAGGTAGGACAAATGTTATGGTTTGGCCTACATGTACCTAACGACGCGCAATACATGCGATTCGCATTCTAACTCTTGAATCGATCATTCGTAACAGGTGAATTAAATAATTTGTAAACTAAGATTTAAGCGTTAAATTTGATTACATTACGAGAATGGCCTATTACACCACAAATCTCTTAATTTGTGTGAATAGGCTGTTTATTGAATAATCCATTTATGCATCGAGCATAGCTTGTCAGAGTTCACTCGGTGTACCGCGATGGAAGCTCAGCTAGCTGTCCACAATCGTCAAACCAAAATTAAATGTATCTAGGTTTCCCGGTCTGCTGCTAACAAACAGAACGTCATTCCTGACTCGAAACAAACAGTTTGCAATTGGATGACGTTTCTGGGCGATGTGGGTAGATTGATCTGTGTTTAGATGGTATTTAGCTAGTGGACTCTCAATCACGGCTCGTATTACAGTAAGAGGTAGCATCCATGTTTTTGACGGTCTCCTGCTTCCATACATAATTATGAGCGCCAACATTCGTCCAGGGTCCCGTTTCACAAAACTTGTCATCAGTGACAAATGACAGTTCTGTTATAAGCTACTGAAATCCTCGCTTCTGATTGGTTATCAGCAGATTTGTCACTGATTTTTGTCATTTGTCATTGGAAAAAGGCTTTGTGAAACAGGCCCCCGGTAAACATTGACTGTCTCTTGCGCCGCCTCCATATAATTTTCCTCTCTATCTTTAATGCTTTTTTGTTTAATTACTGTTCCTCTTGTCAACACCGGAGTGTTGGCTCAGTCGGTAGAGCGTCCGCCTCACAACCGGGAGGTCGTGGGTTCGAACCCCGGCCGCGTCATACCAAAAGACGTTAAAAGATGGGAGTTGTTGCTACCTTGTTTGGCGTTCAACAATAAGGGATAGAGCAACGTCGATCTGGCGCTGCTCAGTGGCTGCCGGGCTCACGATCAATTGGGCAAAAAGAATTTCCCTTTCGGTTTAATACAAAAATTTGGAGTGGACTATTTAGGCTATTATTATTATTATTATATCTCTTTCATTATCGTGTTCTTATGTTGCTTTCATCGTACTTTTCCGTCTTTTTCCTGCGAGTTATACGTTACAATTAAACTATCCTTCACCATAAATAAAGAAAGGAAAACAAGTACTTTTTCTTCATACGGCATTCAAAAGGATTAATAGTCATTGGAAAAAGGCTTTGTGAATCATTTGTCATTGGAAAAAAGTACGTTTTCTTCATACGGCATTCAAAAGGATTAATAGTCATTGGAAAAAGGCTTTGTAAAACAGGCCCCCGGTAAACCTTGACTGTCTGTTGCGCCGCCTCCAATATAATTTTCCATCTTAATTTTCCGTCTTTTTCCTGCGAGTTATACGTTACAATTAAACTATCCTTCACCATAAATAAAGGAAGGAAAACAAGTACGTTTTCTTCATACGGTTAATGGCTCTGAAATGGACTATCCAACCGTTTTATCATTCTATCATTGTTATATAAGTCTTTGATTTTGTTATATTGTGTTATTGTTTTTTATGATGATTTTCGGAAATAAAACAAACAAACAATACGGCATTCAAAAGGTTTAAATAAAAAAACTTAAAATACCAAAGAGTTATTTGATCTTATTCAATCATTTTAAATCGACTATTCATATTCGCTTCTAAGAAAATATAAAAGAATAGTTTAGCCGAGGTGCTAGAAGAATCCAGAGATAAACACTACGTGTAAACAAATATTAAAAAATAGCAGCAGCACCTGTTGAACAACTGTGAACCATTTGCTCAAATTGGCCCTATTTATTATTGATTCAACACGTATTATTGCTTCCAATCACTAACAGCTTTAAAATTTGCGATTAAAAAAACCCCTTTAAAATCGACGAGTTAAATGAAACTTGAATCCAGTGAATACTCGTATGCTGACATTAGGTTGATATGAATATAAAAGGATCTCAAGAAAAATTCGTCATCACTTGTAACGCGAGGTTTTAGTTATTTCCCTCCAAGATTTATTACTTGATCACCCGCTCGGCATAACAGATCATGAGCAAACGTTGCGATTGATTCGCAAAAAACATTAAACATAATCGATGGAAGGGAGCGAGACCAGATGGCATACAGAGAGGTAGTTTCTCATCCAAGAAGGTAAGAGGAAAATAATGGAAAAGGATGAGAAGGAACACATAAAAAAGAGAAAATGAGAAAATGGCGACATTAAAGAGGTATCATTGCCGTCTATCTATCATAGAATAGTAGCCATTGTAGTAGAAAAAAGGAGAGAAGGAGGAGGAAGAGGAAGAAGAAGAAGAAGAAGACAAAGAAGAAGATGCTGCTGATGATGATGATGATGATGAAGATGAAGATGAAGAAGAAGAAGAAGAGGTAGTAGTAGTAGTAGTATAGTAGTAGTAGTGGTAGTAGCAGTAGTAGTAGTAGTTGGAGCAGTAGTAGTAGTAGTAGTAGTAATAGTAGTAGTAGTATAGTAGGAGTAGTAGTAGTAGTAGAAGTAGTAGTAGTAGCAGTAGTAGTAGTAGAAGTAGGTATAGCACACCAAAAATAAGTACAACAAACACATGTTATCTGATGATTGCAAATGATTAAGCTTTATGAAAGCTTCAAAAAACAGAATTGAAATCGGTCAATGCGTTGTGATTTTATACCATTTTTTTGATATCGCAAAATTACCGAAAAACCTGCCAGAAATGGTCTAATTGGCAAAAATGGCAAAATTCGACAAAGTTGACAACTTAATTCATCACTTTCTTGGACACAAATAATAAATTAAATTATCAGACACTAAAATATCATCTTTGTGGTAAAAAATACAAAAAAGAAAATTCATATACCTATTACCGTTTTGAAAACAGAAGCCAACAAAATAAGTCATTTTTGCAATTTTTGCGAATCTGCAGATATGAAAAAGTTGTTAAAATAACTAAGTCCGCCTAATTAATATGCGCAAATGTAATCAAATCAAAACCGAACATGATACATCAGTGAAACCTATGTATATCAGACAGGTATGGAAATATATTTAATTTAAAATATTAAAAAATCATGAATATTCATCAAATATGCAAATTAATTTCAGCTAATTATATATTCGCGCACTCAATATGCAAATAAGGAAAGTCAAACCGTTCATTTTTGGGGATTTTTATAATCATATATTCATAGATATTTACACCAAATATTAACCTTGAATTCCAAATATTTTTGCAATGCCAATAAAATATGGCGATGGAAATTACTCGGATCACCGTCACAGCTATTTCCTCATGTTGGTCACAAATTATTCAGAAAAACTGATAATATGATAACAATTTGCAGACTTTCAGCTACATCACAGAATATTTGTATTTTTAAACATGTCAGATTTGAGGATTTATGACGATTTTCCGAGAAACCATTCAACAGGCCATAACATTCCACAGGGACTTAATTTCAGAGTAACAAAAGGTTTGGTGACCCTAGTACAGTTGTGGCTACCTTCAATGTCAACAAAAATTTAATTTAATGAGTGGAACACATGAGGATATTGCATTTTTTGTAGGGGAGTTTTATACATTGAGGTGCATTTTCACCACGCAGAATAACAATGCGAATGAATGGGCGATCAGTGGGCCATGTCACACATGGCTGGAAAGACAATATTCTAATTAAATAATTTAACATATTTCCCACATGCCTATAACAATGAAACTACACAGAATTGTAGTTAAAGGTATGCTTGAGATATATGTGAAATAAATTTTGGTAAATATTGTTTAGTTTTTTTAAAATAAATTTACAAAAATTGCTATTTCTACCAACTGACTGCTGTTGTGTGTGTGTGTGCATGGGGCAGACTGTGTGCACAGGCATTGTGATCACCCTAGTAGTAGTAGTAGAAGTAGCAGTAGTAGTAGTAGTAGTAGTAGTATAGTAGTAGTGTGCATGTGTGTACTACTATATGTTATGTAGGCAGGTGGGTAGGTATTAATATTTTGATTCAATTAACTCGTCTGTTTAAGATTTATAATGATTCGACCGTAAAACAATCACACCTACTGTACATGTAACGTACACATTCTTTAGATATTATCACTAAAATACATTTACAGACACACTCTGTATACATTAGATGGGAAATTCAGGAGCAAATCGATTCCTCCTGAAAACATGAGTGTCTATCTGGCCCTCACTTCGACTCGTATAGCGCTGCTAAAACAAATTATTGCGGTTCTTTTCGACTCACGTCAATCACACAAACTTATTGCAGAGAGTTTGTGTCTAATAAAGTAATTTTGATTTGACTAGCAAAAAATAGTAAAGTATCAAAAGTCCTTAAGTTCGTCAATATCACCGAATCCTTCGTAACGGTATACCAATATGTGAGGATTTCCCCGACTAGTACTTTATTATGCTAAGATACAGCTTTTCAAAATGAGAGACAAATCTCCTCAATCCCATCTCCCACAACAGCATCTCTGATTAAGAAGGAAACAAATTACAAAATATTTTTGTGATACACCCGGCTTATTTCTTTGAACTCTTCATTTTCAGTTTTTACGCATGAAACCATCATTGGTTGAGGTGACAGAAAGTCCAAAACTCAATCAACATAAATTATCATGTGTCAGAAATGTAATATTGGGCTGTAAATGACGTGTCTACGAATCGCCTATTATTGAAATGTACTACTAGCGTATAATGAGATATGCATTTATTTCATATCCATCTATTGTCGAAAAGGGCGCTTTGATCGGATAATTCTTTATTTATATATGCATTAAACACCATATCGCCGACCGTCGTGCAGAAATAACGATAATGGGGATTTTACCATTACAATTATTTGTTAGTCATGTTTGGAATCATTCAAAGTGATACACGCCACTGTTCCTACTTTTAAAAAAAATATATTTTTACGATAATTGGCATTTTCTTTTCTGTCACTTCTCACAAATCCAGATCAAGTTATTTTCATTTGCGGCTGCAACCCTTTATTTTCTAGATTTTCGTCTCCGATAAGAAGGAGTTGTTTGAAGATCCGCTATCCATTGTTGTGATCGTAATTTATTTGAGCACTGATGTTTTTTCCAATGATTGGTTTTGTTTGATACATTAAACATGACCGCATTTTTTTTTGTTATCAGTTGGTATCTTACCTCTGACAGCATGTAATAAAAGCACCCGATCCAATGTATGCTGATTGCTAGATACATAGATAGCTTGAATGCACGTAGGCGATTTGGGTTGCTTGTGCGGCTATGATGTAAAAGACAAGATAAAAAGGGAAGAGAAAAAAAGTCAAAAATAATGTGTAATTCGATTCAACAATATATCTAACTGATCTGTATTTTGTGTATGTTTGAGAATCAAGTATCAATTCTCTAATCGTTCCAAACATTTTGTAATAATTACACGACGACATTAAAACTTAGGTTAAAACTGAAAATGGAGAGGGTTAGCTTTCAGAAGATGACCTCTTTTCTTCGAATCTAATTTCAATCTTCTGTTGTATTATCAGGAATATAATGTAAAACGATCACTATGTGAATTTATTTCTTCAGGTAAAATGAAGCATAAAAACTATTTTGTAAATGAGTCCTTGGTGCGTTATCCAACTGTTAAAAATTCTTATATTGACCAAGTTTACTTATTCCGTACATATAAACAGAGAAACTTGTATAAATTTAAGGATGCAACTGCTAGTAATGTGCTTAAGGTTTACATTCAGACGCACCCTCTTATATGGCAGCTAACGTTGATAACGAGACTACTACCCAATTTGTGTATTAAGCGTCATGAGATATTGATATTGGAACATATGGATGTCTGAACATTTGGCCATCCCCGACCCGCCCACGCCCCGCACCCCTCTCCCTTTTTCGGTGCCGTTTGAAGCGTTCTCACCTGTCCCATTTAGCGAAGAAAGTGTCCAGTGAGTGCCATTTTAAGAGTTTTGGAAGCCGCAGAACTGTTCTGGATATTTGAGCTAAACATAGAACAGAGAAAGAGAATCATCACATGAATAGTATCAATCAAAGATTTGTATATAGTTTTTAAAAATGTTAGATTACAAAATTGCCCAACATGATTATGGACACAATATTACACTCATGTTAGTTAACATTACCCATTATGATTACAGTGTATCATAATCATGATGAAGAACGGTAAAATGGGTTTATAATTTCCCTGAAAAAGATGTGCAATTCGTTGCTATTTTCAATTTCATTTTTTTGGAGGGGGGGGGGGGGAGTGGCTTGAATTCATTGGGGGGGGGGGTGGGGTGGTAGAACCACTTTAGCCAAAGCATGTAATATTAACATAGAAATTAGTATTTTCTTACATGAAAAACGTCAAACGTAAAGAATACAATGTGGAACAGGAATACCAATGCAGGGGGGGGGGGGGCTGTGTAATGACGACAGGAATTCAGAAAATTCGTGGCCTGGAAAAAGTATATTCCATCCATCAAGTAATTTGTGGTATATACACGAACAAGTAATTTACACCACATCACCCTCGCTTAGGCAGTGGCTGATCCAGGCTTCTCTGTCCGGGGGGGGGGGGGGGGGGGGCACGGTGAAAGGGAGATTATCGCATTTTCAAAGAGGGAGGGGCTAAGCCTCATAAATCTCCGTCGAGACCCATCCTCCTTCCCCCCCCCCCCGAAAAGTGTTTACATTTGGACAGGGACATACAAAAATCTTTACGTATTTATTACTTTACTTTTAAAAAAGAATTGGAGATTTGGATTGGCCGGGTAGAGTGCCCCGTTTATACCTTTGATACGCCATAATGTACATGACTTGTATACGCGTATCTCATCCACGGAAGCAGAATAAATTCGACGTGTCATGGATACATCACCAAAAGAAACGTGAGTGAAAAACAGTTCGAAATAAAGTAAACATTTAAAAAAATGTGCAGATGAATTGTAAATAATAAAGGTAACCCTGTGTGTATATTAAAAAGTGTTCGATGCACCGTAAATTATAAAACATTCAACTATACTTTCATTTTTACCAAATATGGAAATTAATGCAATTGAAAAAGTACTGTAGTATGTCAATTACATTCAACTTAATTATACGGTGGCCTAGCAGACAGGATAATAAAGTGGGATTGATGGATTGAGTCTATGCAAATGTAATCATTAATTTGCAGTAGAAGCTCAACTAGTAGTTTAAATATTAACAAACGACAGAAGCTGGATTATTAATGGTAGAATAGATACATGTAGATGGATTGATCGATGGGCGGATAGATTAATTGTGAATTCGATGTGCATGTACATCAGTAGCCAGGGATGCTATGTAGATTATGGATGGATGGATGGATGAATAGATGGGATCATTGGTATAGATGGATGTGAAGGGAGAATAGCGAAGAAGGAATGTATTAAATGGACAGAAGGAAGGATACGGACAATTTTAACACACTAACTGACTAATCTTTCATCGAGCAGTTGATCAATTTACGTTGACTTGCTTTAAAACATCTGCAATGAAGAAATGCTTACGAAATGAAAATGATTAAACCAGCTTTCAGTCCCATAGAAATCTCAGACTTTCATTTATGTAAACTTTCTAATAGTCATTCGAGATAATAACCCGAGGCGAAAGAATCGTTTATACACTGCAGCCGATTTTTGTTTCTATTTTTCACCGATCAGCGCAGATCTGCTGTAATCCAAACCGTTATCCTACGTACAGTGGGATCCCATTGCATGCGACTGGCAATAGAAACGCCTCTCTAATAAAAGCTTCAAATATATGAGACAATACATTAAAATACAATTTTTCCTCTCATCTTGTGGAGGCCCGTGATTGTTCTTGTTTTTGAAGGATTTTAAGAGATCTTTTTAAAGAACTTCGTAGGTTTAGGGGGTAAAAACAAGCCCTGTTTATTTCAAAATTAGCAATCGTTTTAGGGCCGGTAGTTAAAGTAAACTTATAAGGCAAAAATTCATGTCAAGGGGTAAACAAAATAGGCATACTTACGTAGGGAGATGTTGAATAGTCGCAAAGGCAAAAGAAGTTCTGGAATAAAGAAACATATTATAATCATAATCTGAAGTGTCTTCGTTATGTACAAACCCCAATGGTTCAATTCCCTCCCCACTAAGCATGCATGGGATGATTACAAACATGCCATTTTAGTGACATATTGGGTTATACATATTCTTTATACAGTATATATATTATAATATATATATGAATAATGGAACTTTTTAAAGTTATCATGTAATTCCAATAAAAAATATAAATACAAAATACGAGTTTCAGGAATTCATGGTAATATCCAACTTTTAGTATATTATTTGTTCATGGTAATATCCAACTTTTAGTATATTCTTTGATATTTGTGATAGTAACGTACCTCTACATATTTCGTAAGCCACGCCCCACGGTACCATGGCAACCACGTCGAATCGAAACCTGACATGCTGGCGATAATTTGCGCTTAGTTTTGATGGGTCTTTAACCTAATGAAGAAGAGAGAGAGAGAGAGAGAGAAAGAGAGAGAGAGAGAGAGAGAGAGAGAGAAAAAGAGAGAGAGAGAGAGAGAGAAAGGGAGAAATTCCCGACATAATACCAACGATGATAATTACATAAATTGATAAATTAGTGATGAAAAATTTCTAACGTCTGCAAATATCATGGCCCAAAACGAACTGAAACTGAAATGTAAGCACGCTTTTAGCAAGAAGATTATCCGTCAACAGTTTGAATATGTTATTACTAAATATGTTTCAATACTGATGGTTTTAGTTTTAGTTTTTTTTTTTTTTTTTTTGTCTACATTTTTTTTTTTTTGTATTTTAGAAGAAACAACCGTCAATATTAGTGAAATGACCGAAAATATAACTCCTCCCCATTAATATATGTCATAAAATATTAGCACTCACCAGGAGACCGTGTTGAAGGAAGGCGATCCGGAAGTTTACCAAGAAGTCGACGACAAAGATGGTGTCACAAACAAGATCTACCACTCCAAAATATTTAGCATTTGGCTGCCAAAAAATAAAAGAGAATCAAAAAAGATAATGAATGTACACTCTCAGTAATACTTATTGAAACGGTAATTATGGCAATGCAACTCTATGTGTCAAATTTGTGCAAGTATAATAATTTCTTTTTCTTCATATGGGGTATCTCAGGTAACACTGAGAAGGCGCTTCCGAATGTTATAACCCTTTCATGTTCTTCTTTTTCCTTTATTTGCTTCTCACATAATTTTGAAATAAAAAGTACCTAAATATGTGATGGCCTTTGTTCTATTAATTGATTTTACACTAGTCTTTTTATCATTCATTAATATTTGCCCATTATTTGTATGTTTTTATTCATGTATAATTATTTTTCTTTTCTTTTTCTTTATAATTTCCCTTTTTTTGGTGGTCCTTTTATGCTTATCAGATATTTTTCGGACATCCACCCTAATCGGAGCTCTTTCATTGTAAAATGCTGAATCTGTTCGTCCCTTTTGCTTCCATGAAACAAATATACGCCTCATTTCAGGGTAGGAGATAGATTTAATACACAATATTGGTTTCAGTAGTTTACGAATCACCCTTATATTTGTACCACTTTATTAACAGAACCGTCGTGCAGTAATATTCCAGCATGAGCACTCAACATAAACACATTTAGAAAATGCTGTGTACACGTACTTTTTGTATAGGTCGGGTTTTATCAGAATATTGAAGCGTCTCCTGTCAGCACATTGAAGTACCATGTACTTTCCTAATTAATGAGGACAATCAGACCATCACTAACAGACCGTGTGTCATTATCAGACTACATCAGACTACATCAGAATACAATCAGACCATCACTAACAGACCGTGTATCATTATCAGACTACATCAGAGTGATCAGACTACATCAGAATACAATCAGACCATCACTAACAGACCGTGTGTCATTATCAGACTACATCAGAAGCTCTCATTAATCCCGTTAAAATAGCTTGCATCAATTGTTCCAGGGTTGATGATAACACACATATCGCTTCATTGACATTCTATAGTAATTTATTATCGTTGACCCACTGGTATTATACATTCAGTGAAATGTGTGTTTCCAGAGAGAATATCGGTACCGCTTCTCATTCCACCTCTTCTCATTAGATATGAATGATTTTATTAAAAAAGATACAACTCACAAAGGGAATGAAATTTTTTTAAATAATAGGTATATACACAATAGTGGAAAAACATACTTCAATGAAAATCTTTTCTTAAAAAATACTTATAGATTGTACCATATTATAGATGGAAAAGGAACATTAAAGTCGGAAACTTATTTCAGATGTATGGGACTAGAGGAAGAGGAAATATCAATGCTTAAAGAAATCTATGGTAATATACCAAAGGAATGGAAAATCGAATTAACAAAGAGGCAAATTTCATTTCATGATCTAAAAATAGAATTTATGTTCACAAAAAAAACATTCCAATTTGAATCGGTTTGTTCGAAAAATCTGTACAGGGCATGCATACAAAAAATGCAAGACGTCCCTGTCAGTTTTCAGAATTTACATTCATCATACAATCTGTCGGTTAAAGAAATTGAAAAGGTTTTTGTCCGACCAAGAATTAGTACTTTAGATAATAAACTAAGAGAATTTCAATTCAAATTGCTTTATAAAATTGTTTATGTCAATCGTTATTTATACAGGTTTCAATTCATATTAAGTGATAAATGCTCATTTTGTGGAAAAGAAGAGGAAACATATAGGCACATATTTTTTGAATGCGAAATGGTGAGAAAATTATGGGATCAATGTAGTGATAGTTTGGATATTCCAATCCTTAAAGATATGAGCTGGAAGGAAGTTCACATTGGATTAGACGAAATAACCGAAGATAGGCAAATGATTAATCACGTGGTTTTATTAATTAAATATTTGATATTTATTAGTAGGGAAAAAAAGAAGCCTCCAAGTATTGAAGAAATAAGAGAGAAAATATTCAAAAGTAAACGGGAAGAAAGAAAGAGTGCTACTGAACGAAATACGTTGACGCTCCACTATAAAAAATGGGAACATCTCAAGGTAAACATGGATAATATGCAAGAAAATGCAAGGGGTGAGGAAAGGGGGGGGGGGGTCTGCCCGGTTCACAGCTGTGTGTGATTGACCGGTCTTGACTGCCATAGACTGCCCGTCTTCTTGTATCGTTTTTTGTTTTTTGTTTTTTGTTTTGTTTTGTTTGTTTTTGTTTTTGTTTTTTTTGTTTTTTTGTTTTTGTTTTGTGTTTGTTGTTGTTGGTTTTGTTTTTAACGGGGGTAGGGGATTTAACAAACTTTATTCATTCGATATAACTAAGTTGATTGTAGTCTGTACTTTGTTCCAATATGTTATAAATTATAATATGTAATAGGGATACTAGTAACACAGAACAAAATATAGAGGGGGGGGGGGGGGTTATAACAATATTAATTCATTCAATATAATTGAGATTACTGTATTTTGTACTCTGTAATTGGTTTCAATATGTTATATATTACAATTTGTATGAATTAATATTATTTATTGAGTGAATACAATAAAGAATATTACAAAACAAAAAAAACCTCCTTCTTTTTAGATCACACTATTGTTTCGAATCTCATGTTACATGTATAGGCGCAGGCGCGTACGCAGGGGGGGGGGGGGGTTAAACCCCCTTAAGTTTTTTTTTTATGTATATGTTTTGTGTATGGTTTTTTGTGAACCCCCCCCCCCCTTTGATTTTTTTAAAATAAAAACAATAAAAAATTATACCAATGGCTGACCTAAAAAAAGGTGACCTTACCCCCCTCCCCCAACGGAACCCCCCCCCCCCCAAAAGTGTCCTCTTACCTCCCCCCCCCCCCCACTGAGCGACTTTTCGGCTGGCTGAGTCGTTGCGAATTTTTTTTTACTCAAAAAAAAAAAAAAAAAAAAAGTGTCCGCTTACCCCCCCCCCCCCCCCCCACCCCCACTGAGCGACTTTTCGGCCGGCGCGATTTTCACATTTTCGGGAGCAAATTTTTCGGGCCCGATTTTAACCCCCCCCCCCCTTGAAAAAATCCTGCGTACGCCACTGTATAGGCGTATGGTGGATGGGTGGGTGGTTGGGTGGGTGGGTGGGGGGATAAAGCAGCCCCGATACGAAATGTTTTTATTTGGTAAAACTTGAATACAATTATTAAGACAATGATTATATCCTACAAGACGGAAGACCCAAGAGACTGCCTTCTTTAATAAGCTAGAGCTTGAACGGCTCAGTGGATAGAGCGCCCGCTTCATGAACGGGAGGTCGTGGGTTCGAACCCCGGCCGAGTCATACCAAAGACTTATAACAATGGGACCTTCTGCCTTCTAGCTAGGCGCTCAGCATATTAGATTGGAGAAGGGTAGTAATAACATATTATGTTATGCAGGGCCCGCTGGAAGAACAGTTTCATAACTGAAGTGGCTACCCTGGGTAAATAAAACGTTATTATTATTATTATTATTATTATTATTATTATTATTATAATTGCTGCCTTAAAATAGTGATTTAACATAGAAAGAACAAATTATACGTGTTTCAGATTGAGCAAAGTTAGCAAGAAAGCTAACTATGACAGGAAAGCTTGCCATGATAACTAATAAGTTTTAACAATTTGTCAGTTTGAGTGGTTTATAGTCATTGGATATTCTATATTGTTTATCATATTGTATGAATCAATTTACGATGGATTAAATTCTTGTCAATGGTTCAAATGTTTTAAGTCGGTCTATACTGATTCGAAGATGAGCGGGGGAGGTGGGAGGGGGATTCCAATTAGCATCTAAATAAATTTACATTTTGTTTTCAGCCTCAAGTTTTATACTGCATCATTCTGTCCAAACAAGTATGAGCTAGTTGAATTCCAGGTAAGAGTTTTTAATGAACAAAAATGTAATTACAATATTCATACAGGTATAACATAAATATTTTCATAATGTACGACTGAATGATTGGGGGCCTAACCCAAGTTGGCGGTACGCAACAACCCAAAACGTAGCTCTTCAAACCTTCGACTCAAAAGACACCTGCAAATGAAATGGGGTGTGGAATGTTAATTCTCGTTATTGTTGTTGCTGTTTACTTCTCAGATATCTATTTTTCATCAGTATCGTGCCTCGACCCATTTCTAACCTCCTCTACACGCCTTGTATAATATAAATCAAATACTATGATCTAAGCTACATGAATACATAAACGGTCGCGTGTCAGGTTTATACATTAACATGAGAAACGTGTCTAAAACAAAATTCCTACTCTTGTTCTTCGTGCCTTTAGTTTAGATCTCCATCACTACTCCCCGATATTCAAATACCAGGCTCTGTAATTTGTATGATCAGGAAGTGAGGGGCTCCGAGTGAAGTGCACTAGCTATTTACAGTGAAACTGGATACTAACTCTACAGAAGGTCAACATCGCCAGATGACAGGTTTTTCCTTCTTTTTCTTCTCCTTCTCCTTCTTCTTCTTCTTCTACGTTTTTATATATAGAAACTGTACTACCCTTTTGTGTACCGTTTCTGCATCTTCACCTGCTGTCACAACACATCCCATACCAGTAGCTTGAAAAAGCTGCTTCAGGGATTTCCTCATCAAGTATCAAGTATCTTCTTCTTCTTCTTTTTTTCTTCTTCTTCTTCTTCTTCTTCTTCTTCTTCTTCTTCTTCTTCTTCTTCTTCTTCTTCTTCTTCTTCTTCTTTTTTCCCTCTTCTTATTCTGACATTGAAATGGCGTCTTGCTTTTCAAGCATGTCCTTGCGGCAAACCGTGGTATTTTAGCATCTTCGCCCATCATGAATAATGTGCTTATCAGAATATCTTTACCAATGCCTTGATTCATAGCTATCTCTCATTTTAAACAGCATTACGTGCATAATTATTCATAATGATGTGTTTTGATGTGTTTTTTTTCTTCAATATGTTTTATCTTACTTTGGCTATATACATGTAAGCAACAAGGGAATCTACAGCTTCAAATCCTCCCCAAGGAACGTGTTGATTTTAGATTAATAGATCAGTACAAAGGACACTAGTACTTAAACTTGTTTTCGAACTTTGGACATCCACTGCTTCACCACTGAGCTACCATACATTATAATTCAAGTTCTTATATTTATGCTCAACTTTGTTTTGCAAATTTCATAAATAACTTTAGGTTTTAATGGCTTCTTTAATGGCTTCATCACCTCCACGAGTACAAAAATATCTCATTAATCTTTCTCTTAGAGTGGTATATTTAATTTTAAACGACCTTGCTAAATCACGAAAAAGTCAATCAAAGACATTTCCGTTCGTGCACCCTTCCCACGTTTAGATGACCTCCATATCTCGAGCTTATATGAGAGCGATATTACTATCATAACTCAACTGAGTATTTTTAATAGAAATTATGATTTAGTTTGTAACATCTTCTCAGAAGCTTTACCACAAATAAAGTAATTTGAAACTAATAACCTCAATGAATTTCCTCTGATTTACAAATGACTGGAGTCAATCAAAGAAATTTCCGTTCGTGCACCTTTCCCGCATCTGGAAGGCCTCCATAATATTGGGCTCATGGAAGTCACGTGAGGGCAATAGTACTGTCATAATTGAATTGAGTGATTTGCTAACCTGATTGGTGAGATGATGATGAAACGCCACCCGTAGGACGATCATCCACACATTATACGCCACTGCACAGGCTACCAGGCCCTGTAAATGAAAGAGGAGGCGAAGAAGGGGCAGAAATTTCCGATTTCAAATAAAATACATCCTCGTCTACTCATTTTGTTGTCGTTGACATTTAGCCAATATAATGATAATCAACCAGTAAAATGAAGGTAATCTAAGAATATCTACGTCGTCTGTTGAGAAGTAGAAGGACATTAGGTCTGTGTATACGTATACAAATATACTAACGTCTTTCTGATTCTCAACAGAATGATATAGAATATGAGATTCTGGAAATGGTAATAATTGTATCACATGGACAAAGCGAACAATAACAAATATGATACAAAAGTTGTTACTATTGAGCATCAGAATATGAATAAAAACATTAACTTCTGGAACGTATTTTAATCGAAAATATTTCAAGGATAACGAAAACAGACATAGAAATGAGAAAATTATTAAACACTAATGGCCAGGATATTGATTATCGACATCGGACAGTGAAATACACATTTTCGAAGAAGAAAATGAAAAGGTAAATATGAGGTTGAACACTGTTGGTAAGGAGAAATTATTCAAGTACTTTGTTCGGAGGAAAACAGGACATGTTCCTTAGTCTGGAGTGGGTGTATCTGATTGCATCTTATAGTTGGAGCATGATACTGCGTATTAAGTTTGCTTGAGAGAGAGAGAGAGAGATAGCGAAAGTGTGTAGGGGAAAAGGGAGAGGGGAGAGAGGGAGAGGGAGAGAAAGAAAGAAAGAGGGAGGGAGAGAGAGAGAGAGATAGAGAGAAAGAGGGAGAGAGAGAGAGAGTGTGTGTGTGTGTGTGTGTGTGGGTGTGGGTAGGAGAATGGGTTGGTGGGGAGAAATGGAGAGAGAAGGGAGAGAGAGGGGAGAGAGAAGGAGAGAGAAAGAGAAAACGAGAGAGAGAGAGAGAAAGAGAAGGAGGGGGGAGGGTAGAGAGAAAGAAAAAGATGACCCGTACTCACCATCCATCGATAGACGTACTCGCCCTCTGGGTCGATCACGAATTCATTACCCTCCAAAAAATCCTGAAAGAAATTAGAAGTCAGAAAATTCAACTATATTAAACAAGCTATCGCATCACAACGTATTATCAGTTTTAATTAACATGGCTAATTAATGCAGATTCGTGAAAATACAATATCATATCTCCTTGTTCGTTTCTCAAATGTGTTTGACGAGTCTGTCAAGTTTATTATCGCGTTTTTATGTTACTATAGTAACATCACTGTCGAAAGCAGTTTGAAAGTGTTATTGCATTGGTTATTAAATATAATGTACGGTTGCATTACCCGTTTTGGAAGATCGCTCGTCTTTAATTACTCTGATTCAACACGTATCTACATTTTTTTTCTATAATGAAGAGTAATCTTTTTTGACAGACTGATTTAAACATGTCTTTACCACAAACACTGTTTGTAGCCATTATGTATAATGAATGTATAGGGTATGGAGTTATAAAAACACTTTGATGATAATCAGGAATCGACAGCTATTATTTTCCCCAAGAAATATAACTCAAAACACAATTTCGTTTATCAGACGAACAACTAATAGTGCGTTTCCAAAGTACGTCCTAATATACGATATTACAGTATCAATATCAGATACTGAAAACAGCAATCGGGAAGAATTCCAACCAAGAGAAAAATAAAAAAAGACAATACAGTTGTGGAAGAAAAATCATAAAAGTGAAGAAAAAATACGAGGTAAATTTGAGAACTTCATCGATTTGTCAATCACGTTGAAAAGACGTATGTTTATGCTTAACAACGGAGTCATGTATTTAATACAAACACAACGATTCTAAATATATTGTTTCATTTTTCTTGTTTCTATATAAATATAGAATGAGTTCTTTCAAAATTGAATTACATTATGATACCATCCGATATAGCATCAAGTACAAAATACTCATGGAATGCATGTTTACAACCATTACTTCATAGTAGAATAGAGGGGATTATTTATTTATTTATTTGTAGTTTTATTTTGACAGGGTAGCCCTTTTAGTTATAAAAACTGCTCGACCAAGGGGCCCTGTATCAACATAATCAAAAACATATTTACAAAACATATAAACATACATAAGTTATAATGAACACAAAAATTAAACAAGAAAAAAATATTGAAATAAATGGGGGGGGGGGGGGTGAAATATTCATGTAAGTACTATTTTAAACTATGTGAGAGAAAGGAGTTTGCAGTGTTTTTTGAATGAATCCAGTGAGTTGATAAACGTTAAAAGGGGGTAATGCATTCCGTATAACGGAGCCTTGATGACAGAAAGATCTTTTGAAATACTTGGTTTTGGTGTTTTTCAATGAATAGAGGACAGGTAGTTGCATACCTGGTATAAACGTTTATCGGTCGATAGCACACAATATCCTTAATTTATTTCGGCATTTTATTATTTATCACCTTATACATTCATATTATAAATTGGTATTGCACTCTCTCAACAACTGATTGCCGTCTTAGTTATCTTAGGGATTTTTTTCTTTCTCTCGCCAATGATAGGAAATGACAAGAAAGAAATAAAAGCAATTCAAAATAGTTTGATTTTAAAAGAAAGTATTATAAATGCGATGCTAAATACATAGTCAAATTTTGTATTTGCGGAATACTTTGATGAGATAACTTCCCATTCTTAACGTGATTAACGTGGGTTTGCTGCGAAGCATATACACTGTACATACATAATCATACATAGATACAGAAATGTGTATAGGGGCGTGTCTAAATTCAAAAGAAAAAGTGAAAGAAATTGATTTATAGTACCTACTTCTTTATCAAATGCTTAATAAATCACGTCCAATAAATCGCATCTTACTTTTATGATATCAAGTGAGGAAAGGAACTGATAATAATTTTATACTGCTGACATAATTCAATATTTACCCGACACTTTAGTTTGTGTGTACATGTAGATTGCATCTCCTCCCCCTTTCTCTCTCTCTCTCTCTCTCTCTCTCTCTCTTTCCGATCTCTCTCTCTCTCTCTCTCTCTATCCATCTCTCTCTATCTCTCTCTTCCTCTCGCTTGTTTGTTTAAACACCAGCGCATGTATTCCCGTGTGACATTAATGTTATTTTCTAGCGCTTCCAGGCAACAATGAAAAGGAGCCAATCCCATCGCATACGTCTCCGTATGTCTGTGAGCCCGAGGAAGGAAAGACGGCTTAGTCTATTATTGATTTCAAATTCATCCAAACTTACTCTCCTTGAGAAGCTGAAAATTCGTTAATCTTGAAGCCAAGCTATACAGTGCGTCCCAAAAAAAAACTATACACTTTTGAAATGGCTGCTGAATAAAAAAAAAAATATGATTCTGGGGGAAAAGTTTTATATGTATGGAAAGCTCATAAACTCAACTCTCATACGACACCAAAAAGTCCGAAAATAATTCATGCTTGGGTGAGCACTGCTCACTTTCGTAAAGGGTATGAAAAATTAGGTTGCGCAGGAATTAGCCTTCCAATTTGTGAGAGGTAAATCCTTTGGAGCTTACGCAATTGAGGATAATATGACCAATTTATGATCAATTATTTTGATGAGTTTGGGTTTGCTGAGTGAAATTTGTGGCTTATGGGATTAACATTGATGAGTGAACAGGAATTGCATTTGTTATTACCGTATAGCAATGTCACTTTCCATGGTAGATTCAGTGGTGTTCATGGGGGTCAGGACGGGGTGATGGTACATGGTGCAGGGGAGGTGAAATGTAGGGTAGGACTTTATTGGGTAGATGGGATTAGGGTCTAGAGGACATGTATGCCCCTCCCCCTTCTTTCTCTCTCTCTCTCTCTCTCTGCCTGGGTGTGCTTGTGCATATCTTGACAAGTCATTAGACAATCAACATTCAGCTATCAATCACTTAATCAACAATGAACGATATCAGTCAATCGGTCAATCAATTAATCAATCAAGCATTCAATCACCATTCAGTATTTCAATCAATTTAATAATTCAATAAATCAATCATAATTAATCAATAAGTCAGTCAATCACTCAATCTATCAACCAACCAGTCATTTTAGCACTTGAGTTTCTGTAAATGGTGAATGGGTAACCTGAAGAATAAGTAGCCAACATCTGTGACATTTCTTTTTTCAACAAACCGTATTTGAATAATCAATTTACATAATCCCCATCTGGTTATTAAGTAAATCAATGAGATGTTCAACTAATCTTACAATAACTGAAATGTGGGGTGAAGGTTTTTATTCAAAGTCACAGATGTAAAAAAATAACAGTTTGCAACATGGAAATTACAACATGTACCGTCACCCCATCCTGACTCCCATGAACACACCACTGAGTCTACATATGGCTCCGTTTAGTCTCATTTCACAACGCCCCCTATCGTCAGAGCATGGTCAGATTCAGCAGGCTAACATGTTAGCCTATGGACGTTTTTTAAAAAATCGTTAAAAATTCATTTTGTGTTTAAACGAAAAGCACATCCACCCCGACGTACGTTATCACTAGCTCTTTCATTGGAGCCCTCATGTCTCATTGACTTTTGAAAGTTCACCCACCGTAATTTTTCAAAATAGGTTGCAAGCTCGTCATTGCCTATAATACACATGTGAAACAAGTCTAACTTTGGACTCAGTTTACCAAGCGATTTGAAGATTATAGGTCGAGCACACGAAACATAAAAAGCATGAATTATCATAGATCACTTCTGCCTATTTCGTTTTGTCCATTTCATCCAACCCCCCACCGTAATTTTTCCATTTAGTAAAAGCAAACATTTTGCCGAGTCTAGCAAAAACATGAATATTCATGAACGGTCAGACAATACAGCCTTTTAGTACGTAACGTATAGTGAATGGGAATGTGCGATGATCCGTGTAGGAGGTAGAGGTCAGTGGTTTGTGCTGGCAATGTTCACGCGAGCGAAAATGAGACAATCAGAGCAATATGCCAGGGAAAGTTACAATGCTACAATAAAAAATGAAATTCCTGTTCACTCATGCACAAAAGTTTTGTTTAATAAACCATGAAATTCACTCAGCAGATCATGACTGTATCATATCACCCTCGATTTTGAAAGCTCCAAAGGATTTACCTCTCACAATTGGAAGGCAAATTCCTGCGCAACCTAATTTTCATACCTTTTACGAAAGTGAGCAGTGCTCACCCAAGCATGAATTATTTTTGGACTTTTTGGTGCCATATGAAAGTTGAGTTTATGAGCTTTCCATACATATAAAATCCCCCCCCCCCCCCCCAGAATCATATTTTTTTTTTATTCAGCAGCCATTTCTAAAGTGTATAGTTTTTTTGTGGGACGCACTGTATACTCGAATGTAGCACAATGCTATTTTTTATTTGTGTTTGTGGGAATTAGAGAGGGGTGATTTAGTACTTCTCCTTTACAAGCGCAATTGTCTAGATCCTATAGGTTTACCGCAATCTTCTTTGATTTCGGATGTACTGTATACTATACACTGTAGGTACATCTAGACAGGTACTGTTCGTACAGGCAAATCGTTTGATTCGGCGTCTGTCTGTTTTGTGCCATCAAAAATTTTACCTCATGAAAAAAAAGTTAATTCGGAGATTGACCTATATCAATAGACAGGCATTTATGTTTGTAGTAGGGGTGGGGGATTAAATTCACAGACGTCTGGAAATGGGGGTGGGGCAATCAACCATTCATCTAGGTAACATCCAAGGTCACCATCATAAACACCCTTTTCTTTAACTTTCACACCAACAATTTATTTGATGAGTTTTCTAATAACACGTGTCAACGTCAGACTCGGCTGCATGCCTTGAGCGAGATTTGGTCGTGATTAAAATGAAGAAGCAATCAATTTATTCCATCCTGCTCACATTGCTTGCAAGGGTTAAACTATATTTCACCAACATTTACACGAGTCTGGTGATGATAAAAACTAGCGATTAATAAAAAAATAATTGGGCTGAAAAGCTCTTTCTCTTGAAACACATCTACATAACCATCTCAATTACATACGCATAAACAATCTGACTAATCTTGCGAATTATTGTACCAAAAAAAAAGTTCATGAGGAAATCAATGAGTGATGTTGTTATACAGCTAGAGTTTATGTATATAATGTAATTTGGGTTTCATTTTTTGGCTGCACGATATATTTCTAGTATACATTAGCTCTATAAATAATCACATGATATTACAATACGTCCATGCATACTGGGAGATTGGAAAGCTGAATTCTGAAGGAAAATAGACGATTACTTGCAGTAAGAATAATGGCCAATTACTGTACTTAAACCGTGTTAAAACCTATAAAATTATGTTTTTCTGTGCTTTATTTTGTTTCCCCTTTCACATGTCACATAAACAGGGTACCGCGATACAAAATACTAGCGAATGCTTTTTCTTAGGTTTACATACTAAGAAAAAGCAATTGCTATTCTTATGTACTCTGCCATATGTTTCCATCATGAAGATAATTATAATTAACGATGCATGAATGTACACTTTGATCATTATGTTATATTCAAACTGTTCAATGAACCAACCGACCATGACCCTGATACCATTGTCATCACCTATAACGATTTGTTATGATTATTAAGCGCCATGCACAGTGGAAACCAATGGAAATTTCAAAGACAGCCTATCAATACATTCAAAAATATCAGAGATTCGGCGTTCAATCACTCTAATAGCTCCTGCCTCTGAATCCCAAATCATACCCAACCAATTCAACTTGGTTGTGGGGGTCCAAACAGACTTCTCAATATTAGGCACAAATCCTGCGGCTAACAAATCATCTTTGACACTACTTAATACTAACTTGCATGAACGCAAAGAATCACATCTACACCAACCGTCATCAAGGAAAACAATAATAAAATACCCTTTCTTCCTCCAATGTCTGGCAAGAGGTCGGATACATTTAGTGAATATATACGGAGCTATCGATAAACCAAACGGCAAAACCTGGAAAGAAAAGTATTTAACTACCTTTCTGATCTCCCAACTAAAGCTTAGATATTTGCAATGTTCCTTAAAAATATCAAAATGATGGTATCCAGACTTAAGGTCAAAACTGAACATAAAGTCACCTTGTTGAAAAAATTCAAGAGCAATATTCCAATCCTCAAACTGACATGGGGAGCTATATGGCATAGCAATGTCTTGCCGTCGAAGCTTGGTGCTCCCCAGGAAACTGGTATATTATGTATTATTAACATGTGTATTGTTTTACAGATTAAGCTATATAGGATAGGGAGGCGAAATTGAAAATAATTTATTCACGTTTGAGTTGCGAATTAGGGAATAATTGTTATGATTATTAAGCGCCATGCACAGTGGCATAGCTACGGGGGCGTAGGGTACTTTCCACCTCATATGCCCCCTCTCCTCGAAAAACTGAAATAGAGCAGAAGAAGAAAAAGGAAATAGAAAGTTAAAGAGACTGATACCACCTTAACATCTACACTACCCTCATTCGATGGGCTTTTTTAATTCGCATTTAATTCATCGCCTCCACCCCCTTCCTCCTCCCGGCCCCTATAATAGTTTCCAATTGGCTGAACCCACGCTATGCCAATGTTCATGCACAAATATACAGTACCAATCCCTCATTCATGCAATAAGGGCTTGTTTAGGTATGGCACCGCAAGAAAGCCGCCGCGGTTTTTCTTTTCTAGTGTATAGATGTGGTAATGAATGGTAACTGCGCGCAGCAAAAGGCTCGCGCGCATTTATTGGGATCTGTTTTTAGATACATACAAATGTGAAGTAATTACATTTTACGTCAACATAAAAACCGCTGCTGTTTTACCGCATCATATCTGAACGAACCCTTGGGTGTCATTTTAACCTTCCCCCGTCGATCTACCATAACACAGACATCATTTCATGAGTCGCGGGGTTTTCCACCAAGCGTGTACCCCCTTGGGGATGGTTTGGGTTTACACATCACCTCACACCAAATGAATTGATATTATCACCAGCAGTGATAGGAATCAATGATTTCGCACTTTCTGCGGCACGGATATGTCAATGATATATTGTTTTCAATCGGGACATATATACTATCTCGGTTTATTACAGTGTGGTTGTGAACGTGGTATATTCATCGGTCGATGTTGATCGCAGTTGATACAATGAGATTTTACCTGATTATTCATCATGGGTATAGCATAATATGATATGATGGATACATAAGACATGACTGAAGAGAATTTGTCTGCGCATCATCGTGGTAGTAAATGTGATTATGTGCTTATTCGCTCCAGGAGTGTTGAAGCATCATAATGTACTATTAATAATGATAATAATATTTTACTTTTGTCTAGCGCTTGATACATCAACGGTGTCTCTAAGCGCTTTACAGATGTACCTCGGTCATCAGGTTCAGGCTTGCCCGCAATAAATGTATACACATTCTCCACTCCCTGAGGAACATTCGAGCCTGGCGTCGTTTTATACCTGGGTGTAGAGTGGTAAATGTAGATTAACGTATATTGCCAAAGAACGTTAGCGTTGAAAATTTGAATTCCGTCCTTTGTGATCTGCAGTCGGGTGACCACAACACCTCTACACCTATTCACGGTTATATTAAAACTATCACGAAGAAAAGAGACTTGTGTAAGAGCACATAGAGAAAGTCCAAACAACCAAATTTGGCTTCGTGAAGAAACTTGCTAAGCCAAAATATTCAATTTTTATATGATGCGATATACCTCATGTACATCACGATACTCATAATGGAGTGTTAAGCTAAGACAATACAAATGTCTTTTTATTTTATGGCTTTCATGAAACCAAAACGGCCATAAAAGGTGATCAGTACCATATCTTTCAAACTGTTCCGTTAATCAAAATTCATCAATTTAAACAATTTGGAAAACATATCTTTCGTCATCAAAAGTGATACTTCTAAGAATTGACATGATAGAACTTGTAAGGTTATCATCATCCATATCTAACTTTAATTAACGAAATGCAGTGATGATGAGGAAATAATGAAACCCTGATGAAAAGGAATTATAGACCATTAATGAAATCACTGTGACTTCACTTGATATTGAGATGTCAGGATGATAGCTATTAGCGCCGGATTGAACATTTGCAATTCACCACGATATCCGTATATAGATGCCACAGGTGACCTGTGACGCCAGCGGTTTTACCCGTATCGTATAAATTTCATCGACAATTCGCAATATGATCATTCCTCCTAAACCACCGAATATTATGCTTACATGCATTCCAGCACGTGCATATAAATGGGCCTCGTGAATTTAAAGGCCCAGTCGCGCGCCTGGTCGTGTGACTGTACACCGTGATAAAATGAAAACTTAACAATGGTGCGGCTAAAACGAAATGTCAAATGAAAGAATGAATAAAATAGATAGAATATGTCAAAGGAAACTTGACGGTAATTATGACTAAACGATATGATTAGATGCAGAATATATTTATGGAGCTACATGATTGTATGTAGGAACATTATTTTTTATAAGGGAATTTTATTATTCCTCTCGTTTAAGATTTAAATGCACAACTAGAAATTATATCATTTTTTTTACTTAAAATGGCAAACGAAAAAAGCGCATTAGATCGTAGGGCTTATCTTTAATTAAAAGTATAACCCAATTAGGCCTTTAACATAAAATGATCAATGACCTGCAGAATATATTATTGTTATCCTGTGAATGCGAACATTCTATTTGACACCCATTATATAGATTGATTCCTCGACCTTCAAATTCTTACAATTATCCGTACAGCTTCAGGGAACGGAATATTCATCCCTACTCAAAGCTTTCCCCCTTCTTTAGGCAGTTTAGCATCGCAATAGTTTATTATTGAAAAAATCCTCACGGCTGACAGCAGGCATTTATCAAAATGAGAAAAACAGACTATGTTAAATCTACTTACCTGCAGTATTCCAGGCATCCATCGCCGGTGGACGTCCGTCTGAGGATTTAATTAGAAACAAATATATCATTTCAACAGTTTTACATCTCATTTAGATCGTAAGCTAGCAAATACAGTGGCATATATAGCAACACAAGGAAGAGATAGAGAAAGAGGGGGAGTATAATTAAAGTTCCAAGACAATTATTATCGCACAAGTAAACACGTTCTTCAATTTTTGTATTTACAGAATAATACCATATGGGAGTTGAATATAGGGGAAAACAATCACGTCAACAATTTTACATCTTATTTAGATATTAAGCTAGCACATACACTGTCGCTCATATAGGTAGAATATTTTTGTTTTTACCCCAATTTATGGAATTATTTAAAAAATAATTTAAAAATAATAGATCTAGATAATAGTATACATACTCAGATTTTATTGAATAATAATTTGCCAATGTGTGTTTGCATGACTGCTAAAGCATGTGTATGTTACTATGCTTATCAACTAGGGGACCTACGCCATTAAGTCATAAATGACTGTAATGAGGATTAATGCCCCACAAAAGGGCACTAATATAGCACATCGACACGGTTTTGATCCTGGGGCCTCACAGTTACGAGGCCATTGCTTTGTCACTGAACCAGGACTGTACGCAGCGGGGGCTAGGGTAGGAGGCAGTTTCCATAAATTAAAAAAACACAAAGAAAATGCAATAAATGTTCAATAATTTATTGCATTTTACCCCGTTCCCCAACAAAAAAATTGCCTCTAGACGGCCATGCATTACGGCTCAAGGCATGATTGCTCGCTGGGGGGGGGGGGGGGGGGGGGGGGGTTGAACGAAGACAACGGGGACGAGGTTTTATTGAATAATAATTTGCCAATGTGTGTTTGCGTGACTGCTAAAGTGAGGGGGGGGGGGTTGAACGAGGGGTTGAACGAAGACAACGGGGACGAGGGGGCCCGAGAGCGAAGATTACGCATTCTGTATCTCTTATATATTTTTAATTGCGGTGTGTGTCTCTAGTTTAATTTTAGACTGTTTGAAAATGAAAAAATCAGTTCACTTCCCGAAACGCACTTTCGGATTTAATCCTCGGTGAGAAGGAAAAAAAAGGTGATGAACGACAAAGGAAGGGGTATTCCTTAGTTGTAAATAAATATTAAAAAAATATTAGAAAACTTAAAGGAGGGCTAACATAACTAAGTATGTTGTGATACTTTTACATTACAAGGCAGTACCAATTAGAATTATGTTCACCAGCTCATTCGTTACTATAAATGTCGTTATACTATGTATTTTATTCCGTCATTATCCATGAGAGTGCGAGGGGCGTCATTCCCCCTCCCCCCACGAGAGTTCCTGGAATTGGCTGATATGTTTTACGTCATTGGCAGCTTGAAAAAGGTCACAAACAATTACACTTTGATTACACATTGCTTTTTTGACTTTCCTCATTTTTGTAAATCATCTGTTACAACATTGCATTCAGCTACATGTATGAAGAGCCACGGTCAAGGATTAATGGCACACTTCCTGTCACATACAAAGGAAGCTTACTCTGAATGTAGCCTGCCATTTGACCCTCGCCGGGGACAAAGGGCGTTGCCCTAGCTACCGATAGTGTTGTAGATCCTTACATAAAACTTATTGTTCAGGGGGTCTTATGTTCAAGGGAATAAAAGTAACAAGGGGCAAATGTAACAGCGGCTCCCACCCCTATAGTAGAAATGCGCTATGCATATACGCCCTGCACAGCTTCCAACATACAACAATATACAAGAATAACAGGTCAAAATTAAGTCAGCTTGAACAGGATAACCCTCGAGAGCCAAGTTATTTCCAGTGGGGTCCCCTACAGACATGTAAATAATAAATAAGTTGAAATAGTAATATTTACAGACCGATAAGAAAAATAAAAATAAAATTATTAAAGATAATAATGATGATAATGATAATAACAACATTGAACTGATGATAGAAATGATTATAAGTACAAGAAGAAAATAAGAAGGAGAAGAATAAAAAGAGGAGAAGCTAGGAGGAAGAGGAAAATAATGATGAATAATGTAGAACTTTATATTACGTAAAAAAACATAATATACAAAATGAAAAGGTATCCGCAGAAGAATAAAAATTTCAATCATATAACATGTCATTCGCTTCGATCTTCTTCGACTCTCAAGTATTAAATATTCTTTTAATTTCCTCTTAAAATAAGCAAAGTTGTCTATTTCTTTATAATTATCATTAGGAAGGGAATTCCAAATGTTGTATGCCACCGGAATAAAACGAACTACAAATACTACCTACTCTTTCTGGCAAGTTAAAGTTGAATCGGCTATTTCTTGTATTATAATCATGTGAGTCAGTAACAAGATCGAAGTTGGAAGGAATATAATGATTCGACCTACTATGATATATTTTATGCACGTGATGCAATACGAGTTCAAGACAACGGGTTTTTAGCACGGGAGTAAAATCTTCAATTACCTAAAATAAAAAATAAAATAAAAATCTGGACAAATATGTGCTTGTGCTATCACTGTCATTTTTATATGGTCAACAAAATGAGATTTTAGGCCCTGTATAAGGCGAAGTTTCAAGGACGAAATTTAATGCAAGGATGCAAAAAATGAAAAGTATGGCCGCCCTCCTAGGGAGCTAATGTAAAAACGTTATAATTTTCCCCACGTAACTGGAAAAAATATAATTTAGATGAGTCAAGCAATATGTCATAGACATAATTGTTATTACCTTTGTTTGTATTGGGGTTCTTTAAATTAGTGTTTAATTGATGGAAATCTATCCAGCGCATAATCTTTGGGGAAAAAAAAAAATCTGTTTTGCTGATGGATATATGATTTGTAGGTACAACTGTATTCGGTTAGAATTGCCCCATGGGTGTGTTACAATTGCCTCGTGTTGTGGGGCAATTGTAACACTTGCCTACCGGTATTGAAATGATAATGGCTTGATAATAACTTGTTTCACTTAACTCAAACCTAGTCATATTTCAAGCCAAGAAATGCATCTTTCATTTCATATACCTTTAAGCAAGTAGCCTATAATTATAACTGTAATAAAGTTGAAATGTCAGAATTTTATTTCAGAATTGGAAAAAGGTGTTACAATAATATTGTCCCCGGTCTCCCCTAAGGATCTAAGCCACTGGCTACACGACAGGGGCGGATCCAGCCGGTGGTGAGGGAGAGGGCCCAATTTATGAAAAAATATTCAGCGGCGCATAAGTGTGTGGGGGGTGGGGGTATCGAGCACTATTTTTGTTTTACTCAACAACCTCCCCCCCCCCCCCCCCCCTTGAGCAAAAAATAAAAAGGTAAAATTGTGGTAATCTTTTTTGAGACTTTTTTCTCCCAGGGGTGGGGGCCCGTCTTTTTTCCCTTTTTTTTTTAGATGTAAAATTGACGGTGCAAGCCGACAATGAATAGAATAAGTGAGTGGTCAACTGTTTTTGTGTTACAGCGGTACAGTGCACCCCCCCTATTTTAAAGTACCCCCAAAAGTGCTTCTTTTTACATAGAAAAAGTGCCCTTTCAACCTTGTAAGAAGTGCCCCTTTGTAGATAGAAAAAAAAAACCCTTTTACTTTGACGAGTGCCCCTATTAATTTGTAAAATTGCCCCTTCCCCTTTTATGTCAAGATCATTATTATTTTGGCTTTCCATTTTTTGGCTTTCCTCCTTTTCGTAAATTACATTTAACAACATTGCATTCAGCTACATGTATGAAGAACTACGGTCAAGACTTAATAGCACACTTCCTTTCACATACAAAAGAAGCTTACCGTACTCCAGGCGCGGATCCAGGGGGAGGCCGAGGCGGGCCTTGGCCTCCCCCCCCCCCCCCCCGCAAAAAAAAAAGGAGAGAGAGAGAAGGAAAAGAAGGGAAAGAGAAAGAGGAGAGAAAGGAAAAAAAGAAGAGGAAGAAGAAAAGAAAAGAGGGAAGAAGGAGATCGGGGGGGGGGCAAAAGGACTTGCCTCCCAGGCTGTTGCCTCCCCCCCCCCCCCCCCCAATCAAAAAATAAAAGAGAAGGAAGGAAAGGGAAAGAAAAAAGAAAAGAGGAGATAAAGGGAAGGACAAAAGAGGAAGAAGAAAAGAAGGGGATATCAGTTGCAATTTTCCCGCCAACAAGGCCCTAGCCTCCCCCCCCCCCCCCCCCCCCCCGTCCCCGCTAAAAAAAAAGAGAGAAGAAGGAAAAGGAAAAGAGGAGAGCTAAAAGGGAACAAAAAACATGAAGAAAGAAAGAAAAGGGAGAAAAGAAGCGATATCAGTTGCGGCTAAAACCGCCAACAATGTGTGGAGCGGGATGGGGACCAAAATGACCTTGCCCCACCCTCCCCCCCCCCCCCCCAGCAAACCTAAAAGAGAGATAAGGAAGGGAAGGGAAAGGGAAAAAGCATGCTACTTGACGACGGTGAGCAACGCAAAGAGTAACGCAAAGAAACCTTTTAAATTTCACTTTTTACCGCTATATTCGAGATTTCATTGTGCTATACCTACCTGTGCTGGTGATATTTGTTACATTGGGCACCATTATTGGAGCTGTGGACTTCTTAGGAACACGAATTTTTGAAAAATGTTGAGTAAAAAGGACAGGAAGAAGGGAAGAAATAGAGAGTGTATACAGACACGGAGTCGAGCTGAAGATCTAGCCGAACTCTCAGGCGACGAAACCCACGATAGAGACGGTCAAGTCGACGCCAGTCCAGATGGTCAGTCTGCTGGTCACTCAGCTGGTCACTCACCCGTGAAAGAACAATGCGTGAGTAGTGAACTAAAAGACGTGATATGTAAGGAAATCACAAAGGTACTATTGTCAGGCCCTGTGATTGATCAGATCGTTGACTCTGTATATGAAACTGTGTGTAAGAGACTCGAAGAAAAAATCTCACAAAATGTGCATGATGGACTGCTACTTGAACTTGAAAGCAAAAAGAGAGAGGTGAGAGACGTGAAAGACAAAATGGTGAAACTCGAACAATGCCTTGACAGGGAAAAGACCGCAACTGAATCCCTTGAACAATATACTAGACGCAACTCGTTACGGATATACGGAATACCAGAATCTCAAAACGAAAATACTGATAAAATTGCCCTCAATTTTTTCAAAGATAAGTTGGATCTTGACCTCATGCCTACAGAACTGGACAGAAGTCATCGAGTGACACCTCGCCCACGACCAGAAAATGGCCAATCCCGTGGCTCAGAAAATCGTCCGAGAGCTGTGATAGTGAAGTTTGTCCGCTACAACATGAGGATGTTGGTCTACCAAGCCAAGTCGAAACTTCGAGGATCCAAAATATACATCAAAGAGGATCTAACTTCATCAAGACAGGAGATAGTCGGTGCCTGTGTCAACAAAATCAAGGAGAAGCGTGCGAAACGTGTCTGGACACAGGACGGCCGAGTTCTTGTCTTGTCAACTAACGACAAGGTAATCCCCATCAGAGATCTCCGTCATGTTGAATCTTTGTAAGAGCTACAGTTTAGTTTATTTCTTCATACCATAATTAATGATGGCCAGTCGTGCTAACATCAGACAAAGTAAAGACGATATACCTAATACAAGAGAATCACCACATATCGTAAATGACTCACCTGGTACTCGTCATTTTATTGAACTCGATGATACAGGAGAAAAGTCGATTATTGAAGAACAATTCCTGACACTTAATAATTGTAACGGTTTTAAAATAGCCCATTTGAATTGTGCGTCTTTAACTAAAAACATTGATGAAATCCGCATTTTATTGAAACGAACCAATATAGATGTATTAACCTTAAGTGAAACTCACCTTTCTGATTTCTTTGATGATTCAGAAATTTCTTGTGATGGATATAATATTGAACGAAAAGATAGAAACAGAGCAGGAGGAGGTGTTGCTACTTATGTAAGAGAAGACATTAATTACATTGCTAGGTCTGATTTTTCTGTTGAAAATTTGGAAACAGTCGTTATAGAGATCAAACGACCATACTCTCGCCCTGTTATTATTGTTAACTGGTACAGACCGCCAAACTCAAATCTTGCCATTCTTCAATCATTTGAGACGTTGTTAGAGAAAATTGATGTATTGAACAGTGAATGTATTATTCTGGGTGACATGAATTGTGATCTTTTGAAAACAGATAAAGCTCCTTATACGAAACATTTGTGTCAAATAATGGAAAGGTATAATTTCAATCAGTGTATTACTTCCCCGACTAGAGTTACACATAATACTTCGTCAATTATTGATTTGATATGGACAAATGAACGTGATAAAATTGGACAAGCAAGTGTTATTGAAATATCACTCAGTGATCACTATCTTGTTTATTGTACATTGGGGAAAACAAAAGGGTGTAAACAAAATGAACATAGGCACAAAGTAGGGAGAAACATGAAAAAGGTTGATGTTGAAAAATTAAAGGAAGACGTTGCTGCTTTATCGTGGGAAGTAATACAAAACATGAACAGTGTAATAGAGGCGTATGATTGTTTTGAAAAGACACTTTTAAGTATACTTGACAAACACGCACCCGTGCGCAAAAAGAGAATTAAGAAAAAAGAGTCTCCTTGGATTAATAACGATGTATTATTATTGATAAGACAAAGAAATGATCAAAAGAAAAAAGCGAAACAAACTGGTGATTCTGAGGATTGGAAAAGATATAGAGAATTACGAAATAAGGTTACTGCATGTATCCGTCAAGCAAAGAAAAATTACATCACTCGTAGTATCAATGAAAGTAATGGTAAATCAGGAGATATATGGAAATCGTTGAAATGCTTAATGCCACAAAAACATAATTCTGTGAAAATATCCCACATTGAAATAGAAAATAATATGATTGATGATAAAATAGAAATTGCTGATTGTTTTAATTGTCATTTTATAAATATTGGGCAAACAGTTCAGGAAAGTATTGTGACCCTTGATGATCATGGTCAAAACGATTCAAACCCTGTTATGCATACTGTTGTACCTGGAGATGGATTCCATTTTGATCTAGTTAATGAAGAACAAGTTTTAAATGTTATTAAGAATTTAAAAGATAAGAAGGCCTGTGGTCCAGATAATGTACCAGCTGAATTTTGGAAAATTGTAATGACTTATATTCTCAAGCCTTTAACATATATCATAAATTTGTCTTTTGAGCAAGGTGTTGTCCCTCTACAATGGAAAATGTCTCGTGTTACTCCAGTTTTTAAATCAGGAAAAAAGTCTGATATGAACAATTATAGACCAATATCAATTCTTCCGGCGATAGCTAAAATTGTTGAAAAATTGGTATTTGATCAACTTTACGGTTATATGGATCAGAACGGAATTATAAGTTGCAATCAGTCAGGTTTTCGCCCGAAACACTCTACAATGACATCTCTATTGAACGTCACGGAAGACTGGCTTGATAGTTTAGATAAAGGTAATCTTGTAGGCGTGGTGACCCTTGACTTAAAAAAGGCGTTTGATACAGTAGACCACTCAATTCTTTTAAATAAGCTACGGCTTATTGGCTTGAATGTAATGTCATTACAGTGGTTTAGTAGCTACTTAGCCAATCGCATGCAATACACTTGTGTAAATGGGGTTCATTCCAATTCACAAAAGATGCAATGTGGAATACCGCAGGGGTCAAATATTGGCCCATTGTTATTTATCCTATTTATTAATGATATGCCTTTATGTCTGAAAACATGTAAAATATCTTTATATGCTGATGATACGTGTCTATATAACGCTAGTGCAAATCATCAAACTCTTACCGAATCATTAAATGCAGACTTATTACTTATTGATATTTGGTTAAAAAGGAACAGACTTGCTTTAAATGTACCAAAATGTGAATTACTTTTTATCGGAACGAAGAAACGGCTAAAAAATATTATAGTGCCAGATGTTTACATACAAAATGTTCCTCTCAAACGTGTAACCCACTGTAAGTATCTTGGAATAGTTATTGATGAACATTTGGATTGGGGTAAACATATTGAATATTTAAGTAAGAAGGTATTAAAAGATATATATTTGTTAAAAAGAATTAGACCATATGTTACAGAGCAAACTGCACTAATATTTTATAAATCAGTAATACAATGTAAGTTTGATTACTGTAGTGCAATTTGGGGGAATACCGGAAAAGGAAATTTAGACAGTTTGCAAAAGCTGCAGAATAGGACATTCCGGGTGGTACTTCAAGTTGAATGGAGGTTCCCAAGCCGAGATTTATTTCTTTGTCTGAAAATAGAAAATCTATCAAAACGGAGAGATGAACATGTTCTATGTATTTTGTATAAAATAGTGCATGGAATGATATATGGTGGGTTTAGAAAGTACTTTGTTATTAAAGAATATCATTATAGCTTGAGAAATGCTCATAAAACCTTAGAACTGCCAAAACCACATACGAATTTTAAGAAAAGGGGCTTATGTTATAGAGGCATTAAATCTTGGAATCAGCTACCTATGAACGTTAAAAATATGTCTTTCTCTGTATTTAAATCAAGGTAATATAAATATTAATTTTATATTTTGTTCACTTAAATATATATTATATAACTATAAAATCTAAAATATACGCTGTTTGGAAAGAATAACTGCCGACGGGGGGGGGGGGGGCTGGGTAGTAGTATCTTGGTTTGTAAATTTTCATTTTTCTTTGTATACTTATGTTCTTGTTTTTGTTTTTTATTTTTGTTTTTTAATATTTCATATGTTATGATAATATGTGTTATCTTATAATTGTACATGTAATTTTTATATTGCGCACGGACCAACAGAAGAACAGCCTTTGGCTGAAGTTGGTGCCGTGCAAAAATAAAATAAACTGAACTGAACTGAACTGAGAGAGGGAAAAAAAAGAGAATGAAGAAAGGTAAGGGATATCATATGCAATTTTCCCGCCACCAAGGTGTAGATCGGGGGGGGGGGGGCTTTGGAGAAATAGAATTCAAACGTGGTTTATTTCTAATTCCATAACGGTGGTTTACAAATAATGCCAAAATGAGATAATTTTCCGAGATTTTTCCTCACTTTATGCGTTTGTTGGAAAATGACAAATTCCTAAATTTACAGCCAGGCAAGAAAATGCTTCTTGAGATGCCTACATATCAGGGCGGAACGGCGGGGATCGGGATCCTCGAGCCCCCCCCCTGCCAGTGTCACATTATAATAGGGTATCAAAATATGCCCCTCTGACCATGATTAAATGCCTAAAACCCCAAGGGCTCTGCCCCCTGGATTCCACCCAGGGCCGTAAGGCGGGCCCTTAGATGCTCATCTGACGGTCATTTAATGCCTAAAACCCCTGATTTCTGGGGGCTCTGCCCCCAGGACCCCACGCCAAATAGTGTCCTGCCAGTGTCACAAATAATAAGGTATCAAAAATGCTCATCTGACCGTAATTAAATGCCTAAAACCCCTGAGCTTACGGGGGCTCTGCCCCCTGGACCCAACCAAGAGCCCTTAGACGGGCCCCTTGATACTCATCTTATCTTAATTGAGTGCCTAAAACCCTTGGGATTCCGAGGCTCCGCCCCCTGAACCCCAAGCCAATTAGTGGCCTGCCACTGTGACAATTAGGTATCAAAATAATGCTCATCTGACCGTAATTAAATGCCTAAAACTCCTGAACTTCCGGGGCTCTGCCCCCTGGACCCCGCCTAGGGCCCTAAGGCGGACCCCTGAATGCTAATCTGACCGTAAATTAAAACCTTAAACCCCTGAGCTTCCGGGGCGGACAAGGTATCAACATATGTTCATCTGACCGCAGGCGCGTAGCCAGGGGGCGGTGGGGTGGTCCCCCCATAAACGTCGGCCAAAACAAGAGAGGAGTGAAAAGGAAGAGGACGTAGAAAGAAAAGGGAATAGACAAAGAACATTTTTGAAATTCAGACAAGGATTAAGAGTCGAGAACGGTACAACGAATCGTCTTCTTTCTCTAATGAATTAATGAAACGTCAAAGCTTCCGCGCTTTGCGCGGGAAAGGGGAGGGGAACTGAATTCAGACGAGGATAATTTTCGAGAACGGTACAACGAATCGTCTTCTTTCTATAATAATTCAATGAAACGTAAAAGCTTCCGCGTTTCGCGGAGGAGGGAGGGGAAACTCGCCCCTCCCTGCACCCACCAACCCCCAATTACGTCACTGCTAGTCACCATTACGAACCAATATTTGGCTCGCATAATTTCCAATTTTGCCCCCCCCCCCCTAAGAAATCCCTGGATCCGCGCCTGATGTATATACAACGGCAACAGTTTTAATATAAAATGTAAGTTCTTCTTACTTAAATCATTGGTCTGGAAACAATTATTTGCACATTGTTGTGTATTGTATTACATTTTCACTGACAATGAATTCACATTGTAATGCAATTTTAAAGTTTCCCAGGCTTATTTAGGAGAACAGAAGATTGATATTGTTAAGTTGTACGATAACATCACTCAAACCTACACCAAACCTCACACAAACCTACACCATTAAACTTCAAGCTCACTCACACATGATATATTGCGACACTTTCAAGGCTACTTATTATTTCAAGTTCATGTATATACAAAGGGCAACAGCTTCAATATTAAACGTAATCAAATCATTGGTCTGGAAAATGTTATGCCCATTGTTGTATATTATACAACATTTTCCATAACGATGAATATACATTATAATACAGTATAATGCAATTTTCAGGAAAACCATACTTGTCATTACTGTTATATTTGTTATATGATACTAAAGCAAATCGTTTCGCTTATCGATAAGATAAATAATTGTGAAGTACGTGTCAAATAATGAAATCATTACGTGCTATTTTTAACCGGACTAGACATTTGAAATGTATAAAAAATGTATACACTATTGACAGCAAGCAAGTTTTTTAAACAAAGAATTCAGAAATTGAACAACATTGCACATTTTAGTCTACACGGCATGCTCTACACCCTTAGTTGGACTGTAAACAGTTGTCTTCTTAAGTCTTCCATATAAATATAAATTTTAAATAATGACTTAATGAAACGTAAAAGCTTCCGCGCTTCGCGCGGGAAGGGGGAAACTGAAATTAGACGAGGATTAAAAATCATAACGGTACACAACGATCGTCTTCTTTCGCTAATGATTCAATGAAAAGTAAAAGCTTCCGCGCTTCGCGCGGGTGGGGGGTAACTGAATTTAGACGAGGATTAAAAGTCATAACGGTACAACGAATCGTCTTCTTTCGCTAATGATTTAATGAAACGTCGAAGCTTCCGCGCTTCGCGCGGGAGGGAGAAACTGAATTTAGCAAGGATTAAAAGTCATAACGGTACAACGAATCGTCTTCTTTCTCTAATGATTTAATGAAACGTAAAATGTTTCTGCGCTTCGAGGGGGAACTGAATTTAGACGAGGATTAAAAGTCATAACGGTAAAACGAATCGTCTTCTTACGCTAATGATATAATGAAACGTCGAAGCTTCCGCGCTTCGCGCGGGAGGGAGAAACTGAATTTAGACAAGGATTAAGAGTCGAGGACGGTACAACGAATCGTCTTCTTTCCCTAATATTTTAATGAAACGTCGAAGCTTCCGCGCTTTGCGCGGGAGTCAGGGGGGGGGGGGGGGGGGAACTGAATTTAGACAAGGATTAAGAGTCGAGAACGGTACAATGAATCGTCTTCTTTCTCTTATTAGTTAATGAAACGTAAAATCTTCCGTGCTTCGCGTGGGATCGGGGGGGGGGGGGAACTGAATTTAGACAAGGATTAAAAGTCATAACGGTACAACGAATCGTCTTCTTTCGCTAATGATTTAATGAAACGTCGAAGCTTCCGTCGAAGCGCGGGAGGGAGAAACTGAATTTGGACAAGGATTAAAAGTCATAACGGTACAACGAATCGTCTTCTTTCTCTAATGATTTAATGAAACGTAAAATGTTTCCGCGCTTCGAGGGGGAACTGAATTTAGACGAGGATAAAAAGTCATAACGGTACAACGAATCGTCTTCTTTCGCTAATGATTTAATGAAACGTCGAAGCTTCCGCGCTTCGCGCGGGAGCGAGAAACTGAATTTAGACAAGGATTAAGAGTCGAGCACGGTGCAACGAATCGTCTTCTTTCTCTATTAATTTATTGTAATGTCAAAGCTTCCGCGCTTCGCGGAGGAAGGAGGGGAAAAACTCGCCCCTCCCTGCATCCACCCACCCCTAATTCCGTTACTGCTGGTCACCATTACGTACCAATATTTGGCTCGCATAATTTCAAATGAGAAACTGAATTTAGACAAGGATTAAGAGTCGAGCACGGTGCAACGAATCGTCTTCTTTCGCTAATGATTTAATGAAACGTCGAAGCTTCCGCGCTTCGCGCAGGAGTCAGGGGGGAACTGAATTTAGACAAGGATTAAGAGTCGAGAACGGTACAACGAATCGTTTTCTTTCTCTAGTGATTAAATGAAACGTAAAAGCTTGAGGAAACTGAATTTGGACGAAGAATAAGAGTCGATAACGACACAACGAATCGTCTTCTTTCTCTAATAATTTAATGAAACGTCGAAGCTTGGGGGGGTTGGGAGGGGGAAACTGAATTTAGACAAGGATTAAGAGTCGAGAACGGTACAACGACTCGTCTTCTTTCTCTAATTATTTAATGAAACGTAAAAGCTTTCGCGCTTCTCGCGGGATGGGGGTAAACATAATTCAGACGAGGATTATTTTTTGGAATGGTACAACGAATCGTCCTCTTTCTCTATTAATTTATTGAAATATCAAAGCTTCCGCGCTTCGCGGAGGAAGGAGGGGAAAAACTCGCCCTTCCCTGCATCCACCCACCCCTAATTCCGTTACTGCTGGTCACCATTACGTACCAATATTTGGCTCGCATAATTTCAAATTTGGGCCTCCCCCCCCCCCTAAGAAATCCTGGATCCGTGCCTGCCGTACTCTGAATGTGGCTTGCCATTGACCCTCGCCGGGGGCGTTGCCCTAGCGACAGACAGAAATGCTTACATAATACCTATTGTTCAGGGGGATTCCCATTGAACATAGGATCTCCTGAACAATAGGTATTACGTTCGGATCAAAGCCACTGGCTACAGAGTACAGGAAGCAGTAGCAAGACGAGAATGATTATAATAAGTGAATGACCAATTGGCTACAGCGGTACAGTGCCCACCCCCCACTTTTTCAAGAATCCCAAAAGTGCCCCTTTATACGTAGGAAAAGTCCCCATTTTAATTTGACAAGTGCCCGTATTCATTTGTAAAAGTGCCCCTTCCCCTTTTCAACTCTGACAAGTGCCCCTTTCATTTTGACACTTTCATCTATTGTTATTTTTTGACACGCGCCCCTTTTCCTTCGACGAGTTCCTATTTTCCTTTGCAATAAGTGTCCATTTTCCATTCTCATAAGTGTCCTTTTTAATCTCAATTAAGTATTATCCCTCTTTAGGTACGAGAAGTGCCCCTCTTCACTTTTGATAAATGCCCCCATCAACTCCGATTAATGCCCTATTAAAATCTGATCAGTGCCCTTTTCTTTTAACTAATGCTTTTTTCATCCCTCTCTCTCTCTCTCTCTCTCTCTCTCTCTCTTTCTCACTCTCTCTCTCTCTCTCTCTCTCTTTCTCTCAATATCTTTCCACGGCCCTCTCTATCTTTCTCGCCTCTCTTTCTTTCATTGTGTTCCACTCTTATCTTTTTATTTTTTCTCTTTTCCTCTCCGGCGTTTCAAAGCCTTTCTACTTCTCATTTCTATTTCTTTCACTATGTTTCGCCCTTCTTTTCTTCCGATCAACTTTTTTTTTCCTTTTCCTTTTTTCTCTCTTGCATAGTTTTTCTTCTTATCTTTATCGTGCCATTTCAACCCTCATTTTCCTTTCATGTGTTCCCTTCTCCTCGTAGCTATCTTTTTCCCTGTACTTTTCATCTATCATGTCTTCTTCGTTCTGACGTTTTCCTACCTTGTCTCATGGTGCAGGTTAGTAGAAAGTGATGAGGTTTATAGACGAATATAAAGTACAGTAATTACCTGATATAGGCAAGTGGTGTAAAAAGCAATTACTTGGTTTAAGCGAGTGGTGAAAGCAAGAACACGATTAACAGATTGTTACAGCTGGTCGAATCATCCTTCCAATGCCCATATAACCATTCTAACTATTTACACGATTACACGATTCAGAGCGACAGTCTTCAATCGTGTAAATTTACACGATTACACAGTTTGATTCAGGTGAATCGTGTAAACCGTGTAATCCAAACAAAATATCGTGTAATCGTGTTGCGGAGATTTTTTGTTGCGGAGATGACGGTTCCCCCTACAGCACTACCAACCTGGACAACTACACCCGGACTACTATCCCCGAACAACTATCCCGGGGACCAGGCGCGGATCCAGGGGGGGGCCGAGCGGGCCTTGGCCCCCCCCCCCGCAAAAAAAAAAAAAAAAAAAAAGAGAGAGAAGAAGGAAAAGAAGGGAGAAAGGGAAAAAGGAAAAAAGGGAAAGAAAGAAGAGGAAGAAGAAAAGTAAAGGGGGAAGAAGGAGATCGGGGGGGGGGGGCCGAAAGGGCCTTGCCTCCCAGGCTCTTAACCCCCCCCCCCCCCCCCCAATCAAAAAAAAATAAGAGAGAGGGAAGGAAAGGGAAAGAAAAAAAAAGGAAAAGAGGAGATACTGGCGTACTGATAGAGGGGGGGGGAGGGCTTGGGGGGTTTCAAATTCAAACGTGGTTTATTTCTGATTCCACAACGGTGTATTACAAATAATGCTGAAATGACATAATTTCCGAAATTTTTCTTCACTTTTTAGTAAATTATACGTTTGTATGTGTTTGTTGGAAAATAAAAAAATTCCTAAATTTACAACCAGGCAAAAAATATGATTCTTGAGATTCCTACATGTCAGGGCCCGAGGTACGGCGGGGATCGAGAGCCTCGAGGCATCAAAATATGCTCATCTGACCGTGATTAAATGCCTAAAACCCCTAAGCTTCCGGGGGCTTTGCCCCTGGATTCCATCTAGGGCCCTACGGCGGGCCCTTAGATGATCATCTGACGGTAATTTAATGCCTAAAACCCCTGATTTTTGGGGGCTCTGCCCCCTGGATCCCACGCCAAATAGTGACTTGCCAGTGTCACAAAATAATAAGGTATACACAAAAATATGCTCATCTGACCTTAATTAAACGCCTAAAACCCTGAGCTTCCGGGGCCGGCTCCGCCGCCTCGACCCCACCTCTTTGAAATTCAGACAAGGATTAAAGAGTATAGAAAACGGTACAACGCATCGTTTTCTTTCTCTAATAATAAAACGTCAAAGCCTCGCGCAGGAGGGGAGGAGGGGGGGGGGGGGGGGGGACTGAATTGAGACGAGGATTCAGAGGCGAGAACGGTAATACGAATCTTTAATTATTTGATGAAACGTAAAAGCTTATGCGCTTCGCGCGGGATGGAGGGGGAACTAAATTCCGATGAGGATTATTTTTCGAGAACGGTACAATGAATCGTCTTCTTCTCTAAAGATTAAATGAAACGTAAAAGCTTCCGCGCTTCGCACGGGAGGGGGGGGGGGGGGGGGAACTGAATTCAGACGAGGATTAAGAGTCGAGAACTGTACAACAAATCGTCTTCTTTCTCTAATGATTTAATGAAACGTAGAAGCTTCCGCGCTTCGCGCAGGAGAGGGAAAGGAACTGAATTTAGACAAGGATTAAGAGTCGAGAACTGTACAACGAATCGTCTTCTTCTCTAATGATTAAATGAAGATTAAAAGCTTCCGCGCTTCGCGCGGAAGGGGGGGGGGGGAACTGAAATCAGACGAGGATAAAGGGTCGAGAACGGTACAACGAATCGTCTTCTTTCTTTAATAGTTTAATAAAACGTCAAAGCTTCCGCGCTTCGTGCAGGAGGGGGAGGGGGAGGAACTGAATTTAGACAAGGATTAAGAGTCGAGAACTGTACAACGAATCGTCTTCTTCTCTAATGATTAAATGAAGATCAAAAGCTTCCGCGCTTCGCGCGGGAGGGGGGGGGACTGAAATCAGACGAGGATAAAGGGTCGAGAATGGTACAACGAATCGTCTTCTTTCTTTAATAGTTTAATAAAACGTCAAAGCTTCCGCGCTTCGCGCAGGAGGGGGAGGGGGGCTGAATTTAGACAAGGATTAAGAGTCGAGAACTGTACAACGAATCGTCTTCTTTCTCTAATAATTTAATAAATCGTAAAATTTTCCGCGCTTCGCGCGGGAGGAGAAAAACTAAATTCAGACGAGAATTATTTTCGAGAACGGTACAACGAATCGTCTTCTTTCTCTAATAATATAATGAAACGTCAAAGCCTGGGAGGGGGAAACTCGCCCCCCCCCGCATTACGTCACTGTTGGTCACCATAACGTACCAATATTTGGCTCGCATAATTTCAAATTTGGGCCCCCCCCCCCCTAAGAAATCCTGGATCCGCGCCTGCTGGGGACAACTTCATACTGGGAACTATCCATATAATGTCCTACAAACTAAGCATCGCGCGGGAGGAGAAAAACTAAATTCAGACGAGAATTATTTTCGAGAACGGTACAACGAATCGTCTTCTTTCTCTAATAATATAATGAAACGTCAAAGCCTGGGAGGGGGAAACTCGCCCCCCCCCCCGCATTACGTCACTGTTGGTCACCATAACGTACCAATATTTGGCTCGCATAATTTCAAATTTGGGCCCCCCCCCCTAAGAAATCCTGGATCCGCGCCTGCTGGGGACAACTTCATACTGGGAACTATCCATATAATGTCCTACAAACTAAGCATCTAGACAACAGCACCTAGAAAACTATAAGAAGGACCACTTTCCCGAATAAAACTAGTAGTAATAAAAGTAGATATCAGGAATGATTGTCTATAGGGGGTAATCGTCCGGATAGGGAAAGATTTTCTACGTTTCAGTCGTGGTTTCCAAAAAACATAACATTCGTAGGTGTCCCGATTATGAGAACATATTGTATCATCTTCGGAATGTAAGAAAGAAACCACATGTAACATGAAAATACACGAGATCTGATAGAGAATGTAAAACAAACAAATCAATGTACAACATTCTACGAATATTATAATACAAAACATATCTCTTTGTGCTCGATATCAGAAGTACCAGATAAGTTTAATTATATACAAAAAAAAAAGAAACACGAGTTTCTGACGAAAATATTCAATGTCCTATCGCTTGTGATTGTCTGTTTTTATACCCCCTTGCGGCCACTACAGTTACCAAGGTGCTATATTTAGCGTTATATATTCCTCATTCCTTTTTTTCATAGATATGATTTAAATTTATGTTTTATTTCTTTCATGTGTTATCTTCGGTCGTTACCCTCTTTCAACGTCTGTTCCCTAGGCTCTAATTTCATAGACATCCTGGCATAGATCTCGCTCAAGCACATGAATCATCAATGAATAAATATTCTGATAACTCGCACAAATACGGACTCTGACTTATTCATCGATATGTCTATGGGGACTTCAACTACTATCAGTATCATCACCTCCATCATCGTCATTCCCACCATTTCTCGTCGTCGTCATCATCAAATGCATAAATAGTTACATACATAATTTATTTTACTATAGCGTAAAATCCAATACAAAAATGCTCAATGTGTTTTACATGACAAATTAATGGTAATGACAGACAAAAAATTAAGGAAAAGAAATAGATATAAACATTTAGTTATCAAAGAGGTGTGTCTTCAAGTTCTTCTTAGAAGACTCAATCATCACCATCATCCTTCTTTTCTTTCTTTTTTTACTGTCTGAATCAACACCACATCGTTTGTCTTTTGCCTTCTCCATCAACTTATCACCGTTCTTCATTTTTTCCCTATAGCTTGACGTCATTTGCTATCATATCATTATTACTCTTTATTTCTTCATCATATTCTTCATTATCAACAATTAATTTGCACTTTTCAAACTTTCTTTTATTCTACATCTCTTCCTGTTGCATCCTTTTATTTTTGTCCTCTTCCATCCTCGTCTAACATTTCTGCTTCATCTTCTACTTTTCTTCTCCTAAAATGTATCAATTTTCATTTTCTCCTTTGGACTAGATACCAGAGACATCAAGGTTCTCGCGGGACAGCACAAAAATCGATGAATCCCAATTCTCTAAGAGGTGATGGTGTTTACGTTTCAGACAGCATGCGCAATTTGGATGAAAAAAGATATCCTCTTAGGAGATTGTTATTACCTAATGATTTGGCGTTGCCAATATTTTCATGAAGAAGCCAAAACTCTGAGGATCATAGAACTAGAAGGCTTACGAAATATAGTTAAATCGGTATGAAAAATTGTTGAATGGAATATCAACTGCTTTCGATGTTTTGAGAATTTTCATCCGAGCCTTTGTTATCTGAGGGTATGAAATACGCAAATAGTTGTATTACAATAACTACTTTTGCATCCGTATAAGCGTCAGCGTTCAGCAGTATGAGAAACTGAGATTATTAATCTTCCACCTTTATTTATTTTGTTAGTTGGGGAAAATAGTTTTGAAATACATCCAAAGGTGTACAATGCAATAATCACATACTAATTTATGGGGTATTTTTTATAATTTGAGATTTCGAGAAAAGAGCAGGTATAGAAAAATGAAGAAGGGGGAGTTCAATTAAAAAAATATTAAACGTGGGAAAGATTTGTATCGGTCGGTTAACAAACAAATTACACCTCATGGGAAGAGATGCCCCCTCCCCCTGAAAAAAAGCTTCACAAATCGAATGTGCAAAGATATTCCATATTCAAAGAGCATTTAGCCACTCCCTGCTTCTAGAGAAAAAAGTTTGAAAATCGGACTGCATCTTCCAAAAGTTTCATAAACTAAGCAAAGCTTTACTGCTGCTTTTTTAACAGAGTCTTACTAACAAAGAATTATGATTGTTTTTCCCGAGATAATATTTTTATGGTTTTAAATTCATACTAAAGGGATCCACAGCCCCTTCACCCCCTCCCTTGTTCTATATCCGCCTATACCATTAGCAAATCCAACAACATTTCGCTTTTTTATATCGTAGGTAGAACTCGTTTTGGAATAATTTCCACTTTTCGATAATTTGTCTACAAATCAAATACATGAACGAAAATTAACCTCTCAATAATAGTAAGGTTAATCCAAACATTGTCTAGTATAATGCACTAGAGACTACAGACTCATTTACTTTTTAATGAAAATACAGATATCATGCTTTACGTTTGTGCAACAAACACCAATCAGTCTATTAATTGACTGTTCGACCGTGAAGTGTACAACAATGTATGGACATCGGGAGGAGGAAACCAACGATGCCAACTTGCATAGAAACGGCACAGTACTTCTCATCGAAAACGATGGTTACCATGGACGCTAAGGATTGACGACTCGCTCACGTGGTCTCCATGTATTATGAATGAAAAGATATATGATGAAGATATAAACCACACGCCCATTGTTCTCGTCTGTTGTCATATGCGTAGGATTACGTTAGCAGTATTGTGGAAGCCTCGGAAAACGGCATATTGAGGATTTGTCAAATGCCAGGGAATGTATAAATAGTGTTTGGCTACCATGGCTAACCTTCAACAAGCATGTGATTAAACGTGTATTTTAAAAATAGCAAGCTATTGAATATATTTATACATTTGTTAAAAGCAGACTTACAACGCCAATTAGAGTGAGGGAGGGAGAGGGGAGGAAGGGAGAGAGAGAGAGAGAGAGAAAGAGAGGGAGAGGGAGATGTAGTAAGAGAAAGGAAGGGTACGAGTGATAAACAGGAAGAAGAGCAAGTACAAAACGAAAACAAAAGATGTAGAGAAGAAAAGAGATAGAAAACGCGATAAATTGAAAGTGAAATCTAGAAGGGAGGCGATACAAAAAAGGGGGTATAGTGTGCGTGTGTGTGTGTGTGTGGGAGAGAGAGGGGGGGGCAAACAGATACACAGAGAAGGGGAGAAGGGGAGAGAAGAGAGAAAATGATATTGAGGAAGATAAGGAAGAGAGAGAGAGAGAGAGAGAAAGATGATATCGAGGAAGATTAGGGAGAGAGAGAGAGAGAGAGAGAAAGATGATATCGAGGAAGATTAGGGAGAGAGAGAGAGAGAGAGAGAGAGAGAAAGATGATATCGAGGAAGATTAGGGAGAGAGAGAGAGAGAGAGAGAGAGAGATAAAGATGATATCGAGGAAGATTAGGGAGAGAGAGAGAGAGAGAGAGAGAGAGAAAGATGATATCGAGGAAGATTAGGGAGAGAGAGAGAGAGAGAGAGAGAGAGAGAGAGAGAGAGAAAGATGATATCGAGGAAGATTAGGGAGAGAGAGAGAGAGAGAGAGAGAGAAAAAGATGATATCGAGGAAGATTAGGGAGAGAGAGAGAGAGAGAGAGAGAGAAAGATGATATCGAGGAAGATTAGGGAGAGAGAGAGAGAGAGAGAGAGAGAGAGAGAGAGAGAGAGAAAGATGATATCGAGGAAGATTAGGGAGAGAGAGAGAGAGAGAGAGAGAGAGAAAGATGATATCGAGGAAGATTAGGGAGAGAGAGAGAGAGAGAGAGAGAGAGAGAAAGATGATATCGAGGAAGATTAGGGAGAGAGAGAGAGAGAGAGAGAGAGAGAAAGATGATATCGAGGAAGATTAGGGAGAGAGAGAGAGAGAGAGAGAGAGAGAGAAAGATGATATCGAGGAAGATTAGGGAGAGAGAGAGAGAGAGAGAGAGAGAGAAAGATGATATCGAGGAAGATTAGGGAGAGAGAGAGAGAGAGAGAGAGAGAGAGAGAGAAAGATGATATCGAGGAAGATTAGGGAGAGAGAGAGAGAGAGAGAGAGAGAAAGATGATATCGAGGAAGATTAGGGAGAGAGAGGGAGAGAGAGAGAGAAAGATGATATCGAGGAAGATTAGGGAGAGAGAGAGAGAGAGAGAGAGAGAGAAAGATGATATCGAGGAAGATTAGGGAGAGAGAGAGAGAGAGAGAGAGAGAGAGAGAGAAAGATGATATCGAGGAAGATTAGGGAGAGAGAGAGAGAGAGAGAGAGAGAGAAAGATGATATCGAGGAAGATTAGGGAGAGAGAGAGAGAGAGAGAGAGAGAGAGAAAGATGATATCGAGGAAGATTAGGGAGAGAGAGAGAGAGAGAGAGAGAGAGAAAGATGATATCGAGGAAGATTAGGGAGAGAGAGAAGATAAAAGAGATAAAAGGCGTACTAGACTATTCCGTATCGTGTAGTAGTAGTACAATTATATACTAATAGATCTTGAAAGCGACAAACTTGCTCTCTTTTTGTTAAAACAATTTTTTTAGATAACAACAAGGTGGTGGATTAATGGTTTTCAATACGTGTTGAGAGCAGCTATAATGACTAGAAGACCATTTTCCCCTATGAGCTGCTTGGTTAATGGATACTTAAATGGACGTCGAATGCTAATGATGAAAACTGATCAGTACTCTTTCCAACTGGCCTTATAATATATGCTAGATGTTACAGCCGATGCACCTCATTGAGTAATCCAATATTTTCTAAATCTGGTTCAAATTGAGATTTTGTAAGATAGCACGACGTCAAAGTTTTCATCACGGCCTAAATCCAACATGACGTCAAAAGTAATATATCTGTCGTTTTGTCGTACCCAATTTTTGTAATCAATCCTTTTATCTTATAATACCAGGATATTTTGTTCATTACAAAACGCTTACAAAAAGCAGAAGCTAAGAGCCGAGTTGTGTTTTGAAGCTCTCGAAATCGCTACGTAAATGAAAATGGTAATTTTCTGGTTGACATGTAACCGTACTTTACAAATATCCCCTGAGTCAAAATTATGGATCTGTTTCCGAAATGAGAATCCGAGAACCACATCAAATGCATTTAATTTGTAGAGATTAGGTAGAGACAAACAGCATTGAAAGACTGGATTTAACAGTCCGCGTACGATTGGCTGCTCAGTCATCTAAAAGCACACATGAGAGTCCGCCTCAATCATGGTAAACTATATGTTTTAAGCTCGTATGGCTGGACTCGTGCAACTCAAACATACTTTTAAATGCATTAGCTGTATATGCTCTCATAGCGTTATTATATGCCTATAATGTGGTGTTAATGAAGTCATCTTTTTACAGAGATCATGCTGAAGATATTAAAATATGGCAAGATAAAAATACTGATAACAATAATAACGACGACTTCATTGCTATGACGATGTTGATGACGGCTTCATAGCAAATTTTGTTTATCATGACGGTCATACATGTACTTCAACAATTGTAAACTTTTAGGCTAGATGTTATTCAACATATATCGATGCATGCCATTATATTTTCGTTGTACCATTTAAGCCCGGTGAGGTGGCAAGTATAAGTTCGGAAAGGAAGGTGAATCTATAACAAGAAATCTAATTAAACATCCACCTGTAGAATTTGTACCTCTAAGAGGCAACGAAATCATGACAAATACACGTGTTCTATAAAGTAGGATTAAAAAGAATATAGGATCAAAAGAATCGTAGAAGTAGGTTTTTTGTTTACCTCTTGTTCGTCATCATTCGAAGT